>NC_047135.1:20998041-21147156 GCF_009829125.3 Periophthalmus magnuspinnatus | reverse complement strand
GTGTGGGTGGAGATGGCAGTCTGAATAAGCGCAAAAAACAAATTAGCGCCCCATCTCGAACAAAATTAGATTCACAACACGTAAAAATATTCCATCTATCCAGCCATTTTCTTCTGCTTATCCAGGCCCGGGACGTGGGAGCAGCAGTCTAAGCAGGGACTCCCAGACCTCCCTCCGCGGTGAGGGAAAATATTGTGGTATTAAAATACCATTGAAAACCGACGAATACAGTTAAGTTAAATAAGTGAAATAAATGATTTTTCATTCTGTGCGGCTCGCTCCCGTGGATTGTACCGCGGCACAACAGAGAGGAAAAGTGAAGCTCCAAAATAAGTCGATTTCCGTCCAGAAATATGTAAAGAAAACACCAAAATGATACAGGTGAAGGGCATATGATGGACTGAGCTGTTTCGAATGTCAATTATGAAAGGAGACGTTACATGTTGAAAAAACTGTAAAAAATCTTCACAACTACGGTCACATGTGGCAGCAACCCTAGGAATATGATTGTATGGTTGCAAACTGGCCACTACATGGCACCAGTGTCCGTGAATGTTAAAAGATTTGTTCTTCAGATATGATTTAGTTGTTCTCATTTGTGTAGTTCATCTTCAAAAAAAAAAAAATTTAATGTATTATGCTATTTAATGTGTGTGGATTATTTTCCATTAGCCTATATTTACTTCATTAAAGGCAGATATTACATCCAAGCACTTACTCTAACAGTTACTCTTACTTGAGAAGGTCTTTCCCCAAACCAACTGTCCTAGAGCCTCTTAGCCAGCTTCAAAGTGGTGGGACTGTTGAGCTCCATACAGACCCCTCAACGCCCCATGTCACAGTGACGTTGCATCTCTCCCTGGAGGCAACAGTCAGAAAAACAACCAACCGAATAGTGACTTTGAGAACACGCAAACAAGAGAACAGTCCGCTGAAATGTGTTGTATGATTGCATGGTAACTGTGTGACTCTCCAACATAGAGAGTGCGCTATAAAGAAACTGAGTATAATAAACATAGCGTATGTAACTGGAATTACTGTACCCTTTTTCCCCAAAATTTTGCTGCTCTAACTATTGTCCATTTCATTATTATTTGAACAATAGGGATATTTGAAAATAAGTTTTGGACTTTTATTTCAAAATACACAAAAATGTAAGAGGGTGTTTCCATTTCCCTCTACATTCTGCACTTGACCTTTACACATAATATTTTATAGCCTAGTTACATGCTACTTACCTGATTATTGGTTCTTTTATACCATTAGTCATATTTTAAAATGCTTACATTTATTGGATTAAAAGAGACTTGACCATTTCTAACATGCAGTTGAAACCAGAAGTTTACATACACATATATATAAATTTATCTTTTTCTCACTGACTGAATGAAATCAGACTACACTTCTGTTTTAGGTCAATCAGGATTATCAAAATTGTTTCTATTTGCTAAATGCCACAATAATGAGAGATAAGGATTTTTAAAAAACAATTTCATTACTTTCTTCAAAGTCAGAAGTCTGCATACAGTAAAATTAGTATGTATTTAAACAATTTGGGAAAACCTAGATGATGTCATGTCTTTGGAAGCTTCCGATAGGTTTATTGAAAACATTTGAGTCAAATAGAGACAGACCTGTGGATATATTTGAAGGCACACCTGAAACACACTGCTTCTTTGTGTAGCATCATGGGAAAGTCAAAAGAAATCAGCCAAGATATCAGGAAGAGAATTGTGGACTTGCACAAGTCTGGTTCATCCTTGGGTGCAATTTCAGATGCCTGAAAGTGCCACATTCATCTGTTCAAACCGCTCAAGGAGGAGACGGGTTCTGTGTCCCAGTGTCGTAACGGTGGGTGTAGCGGACCAAAGAGTGCAGACTTACAGTGTTTAGTTTACAGATTGTGAAATAATTAACAAGAGTTCATTAACCCAGCAAGGAACTGGGAGCGGGGTGTCAGCCGGAGTCCAGGACGAGACAAGGAGGTGAAGACAAGGAATAATCTGTACCAGAGCCGGAGCAGGAGGTCAGGAGCTGAGCCAGAAGCCAGGAGCTGGGACGAGCGAGGGAGCAGGGACGTAGACATGCGGACACTCTGGCCACGAACAGGCTGAAGCAACGAAGGAACGACGGCACAGAACAGGGTGAAGAAATGCAGACGATCTCGCCCTGAGTGTCTGGTCCTGGCTCCACTTATGCTCCGCAGCAGGTGGAGGTAATTGCGCTGATGAGCTGCAGGTGTGCGCAGGAGGAACCAGGAGCTCAACCCAGCTCCGGCAGGTGAGAGAGGGAAGGAGCAGGACAGGAGGAAAAACGTGGAACAGACGATGCGGATCATGACACCCAGAGATGAAAGTGCTTTGGTTTGAAATGTGCATATCAACTCAAGATCAAAAGCAAGAGACCTTGTGAAGAGGCTGGCTGAAGCTGGTGGACTGGAGTCTGGAGTGGGCTGGAGTGTGTCATTATCCTCGGTGAAATGAGTATTGTACCGACAGTAGCTGAGGTATGTGCGAGCAAGGCAGCCTACAAACTTGGCTCATTTACACCACTTCTGTCAGGAGGAATGGGCCGAAATTCCTGCCAACTATTGTGAGAAGCTTGTGGAAGGATATCCAAAATATCTGACCCAAGTTATACAGTTTAAAGGCAATGGTACCAAATACTAATGCAATGTATGTAAACATTTGGCGTTTAAGAAAGTAATGAAAAAATGACAAAATAGAAATAATAATGGTAATCCTAACTGACCTAAAACAGAAAAAGTTTAGTCTGATTTCATGTCAGACAGTGAGGGGGAAAAAAGCAAATGTGTCTTTTATTTAGTGTATGTAAACTTCTGGTTTCAATTGTAGCTATGGTTATACATAGTTACTGTTATAAGGCATCCTATGATTTATGCCTGTTGCCTTACTCAGCTAAACACTTGGACAGTCGATGCTCCACAACACCGCCACGAATCTGACAGCAGCAGTTATGGAGAGAGGGACAGTTTTTCACAATAAAGTGCTTTGGAGCCGGGTTAAGCGCACCCATGATCACTTTCTATTTGGAACACGGTGGCTGGTGGGTTTGCCCTATCCATTTATATATATAATCTATGGTCTGCAAATACTACAAATACAAGCTTGTAGGCTAGTTAGTTTCACTGTAGACCTGTCACTTGCACCTGGCTACTCTCCATACTGAGTGCCTTGGATTACCTTTTCATTTGTTAAAATAAAAGCTTTTTTGTATTATTATTGCACTGAAAAACATCTCCTTATTGCGAGCAGACTTGCATTTCCTCAAACCTGATGCTTACTTCCCCTCCTACTTGTTTTCGTGGAAATGTTATTCTTTTGGCTATAATATTCCACAGTGTGATATAAAACTGATCTCCAAAGAGGTAACATTGCACCTTTTAAGTTTATAAGTCGTCACCAGACTTGTTCATTTTGGCACAACTCCGCATTTATTTGTATAGCGGTCACGTTTATTGCATTATTTGTTTTCATGGTTCATTCAAGAGCCAAGAGAGGAACTGCTGATGCAAATAACATCAGTTGTTAGTGCAATATCAATACAAATAATATGTCCATTTCAAAGTACAGTTCATATTTTAGTGGAATTACTGAAAAGAATAATGACAGCTTTTCTCTTGAGGTCCACTTCAGAGTTCTATGACAAACATTGACAAAAAAGTCAAAATAAGAAATATTGTCTCAGTGGTACTGCCCTTGGCTCCGCTCTGACACGTGCAGTGGGTCCAAACGTGCGCTCCGGTGTGCTGCCTCCCTCCTAACTCCTTGTCTCCTCTGTCCTTCCTCTCTCCTAGCTCCTTGTGTCCTTTGTCCTCACCCTTGCTCTCCCTCAGCTCCTGTCTGCCCCCCGTTGGGACCAGCCCACTGTTGGGGCAGTCCAACCAGTCAGCAGCGATGGAGCGAGGGTATCCATCCTCCGGAGCAGAACCAGGGAATGGAAACTTCCAGTAGAAGGAACCAGTGAACATATACACAGCACCTAAGGAACAGCAAAAGAAGAAACTAACATGAATTGTACTAAACTGCATCTCAAGTAGCATTCCTCGCTTCCTTCTCCTCAATTCCTCTCCTCAGTCCTCCATTTTAAATGATGTCCCAAAGCTCTGAGGATGCAAGGGAAGGAAACCACAGAGGAAACATGAGCAAGGGTTCAGGAGGCAGACAGATACAATAATCAAACTGTATTTGTCTCACAGTGAGGAGTTTTCTAATCTTAAATTTAACATTAAAACTAAAAACTAAATTAAAAAAGTAAGTTCAATCTGAAAATAAACTTATCGGTAATTTAGAAGCTGTGTCTCTCCTAAGGTATGCTCACGGTGTATTGTTAATTCAAGTCCACATTATGTATTTAGATTTTATGTCTGTCATTGTGGCTTTTACGTCATAGAACTTGACACCTGTAACACTAAATCTCTTTATAACATTTTATTCTCAGCCCAGTACTGCTGACCCCATACTGACCCCGTGCATCTGTGGTGATCCCGCTGACCCCCTCCTTCAGCAAGTGCGTCCACACATCAGCCTCCGGTCCTGTGGTTGCTGCTTCAGTGTCTCCCCAGATTGGCCCCTCCTCCACGTCCCACAGAAGCCCCTGCCTCTCCCCGCTCTCCTCCTCCACCCTCTCCTCTACCCTGGGCCCCATCCGCAGAGAGGAGAGCGGCGCGGGGTAGCCCTCCTGCAGCGAGAGGTCCCGGAAGAGCCACACCTGTGAACCTACAGCACACAACAAGTCTTAAAGGCCCTCTGCTTGATTTTTTTTACCCCATGTGCTTGAGCAAAATGTATCTTGTACCAGGACAGATATACTGTATAAGCAGCTCTTGGGGTCAAAATATGTTTGCTGCATGCTGTCTCCATCTAATTAGAAAGCATTTATTGTCAGGAAGAGCGTGTTAGTATGCTATTTGTTGTCACTACAAAACTCCACACTGGTCTCTGGGAATTGTGAAAAGGGATTATATTTATATGGCGGTGAGTAATTAGGATGCTCTGGATGTGTAAAGTAAGTGAGGAGTAACTTTGGACCACTGAAAATGAGTTTAAAATGAACCACTTCTGTTTTTCACATTTTTAAGATGGTCAAAATCACATGCAGTGCCTTTAAAACATAGCAAAACAAAATTGTAGTGTGTATTCATAGAGTGTTTGTAATGCAAAAGGAGGCTTTTGTCCATATTTCCAGTGGAGGAATGTAACGAAGTACACTACATTCACTACATTTGAGAGCAGGTATCTGTACTTTCTATTCCACTACATTTTGAACAAAACTGAAAGTTTTTGAGTTCAAGCTTTGGCTTTGAACAAACAAAAATAAATACACAAAATTCATAAGAAAACTAAAGACATTTATTTGTATTGTTATTGTTGACAAAAATATGAATAATTTTCTCACCAGTATCACTACTTTTAATGCTTAAAATGTAAAATGAACACCTCTGTGAAATACTTGTACTTTTTAAGTACATTTTTACCAGTACTTAAATACTTTTACTTCAGCAGATTTTTTATGTGATACCTTTAATTTCACTTAAGTTTTTCCCTCCGTATCTGTACTTTTACTTAAGTAACAAAACTGAGTACCGGTACTTCTTCCACCACTGCTTTTGGACTATGCATTATTCTGTCACAATTAGTATAAAATGGCAACAAAGCTACACGCTCATGCGTGGGGGCAGTAGTGAACATACTAAAATAAACCAACTCAACTTTTGACTTTACTGTTGACTTTGAGCGCCCTCTGGTGGTTATAAGGGAGAACAGTGCAACAGTAGCCCAGATGCAAGATGCCTGTCCTCTAGAGGTGGGCAGACTAAGTTGCATTTACATGAGACACTTTTAAAAGAAATTGTACTTTCAGAGTAGTTTTCTAGAAACATACTTTTATTCCTACTTGAGTAATATTTTTATTGAAGTCCTCTTACTTGAGTAAAACTGACAAAAGCTTTATGTTGACAATATTACATTCCAACATTTGTTTATTTGCGCCACTCCTTCAGATATGATCGAAACTACCTGTCAAAAGTTTGGACACACTTTTCATCAATGTTTTGTCTTTATGTTCATGATTGTTTACCATGAAGATTCTCACTGAAGGCATCAAATCTATGAATGAGGACATATGGAATGTACTAAGCAAAAAAATAAACTCAAAATAACAAAAAACTTTTAGTTACTTTTAGATAAAAAAAAAAACACACAAAAAAACCAAAACAACAACAACTTTGTTTTGAAACCTGGTTCCCGCCTTTGGCATTTCATGAGACTGTGAAATGAAAACCATTTCAGGAGACTTCATCATGAACCTCATTAAAAGAAGGTCAAGGGTTTGTAGCACTGTCAACAAAGCAAAGGGTGGCTACTTTGAGGATTAAAAAAAAAAAAAATGTATATATTTTTCTTTGCTATATAATTCCATATATCTTGCTTCATATATTTGATATCTCTGTGTGTATATAATGTAGAAAGTGATAGACAAAAATACACTGAAACAGAAAGAGTGTCCAAACTTTTGACCGGTAGTATAGTTGTTTCTCATTTTTGTGGCTCATCTTTTTAAAATACTAGATTTTGTGAATTATTTGATCTTATGTCCTTCCAATTACATTCACTTGAGTTTATCAGTTATGTCCTGATACTTTACCAGTCAGGTTACTCCTACTTGAGTAGTACTTTCCCCAGATACTTTTTTACTCTTGTTTGGACCACTACTTTGTACTTCTATTTTGATGTTACTATTTTGATGTTACAATTTTGACGTTATTCTCACTTGAGTACGTTTTTTGGCTACTCTACTCACCTCTGCGGTCCTCTGATCAGAACATTGCACCTACACTAGAACGTTCAGTGTCATGAATGCTATTAGTGTGCAGTGTTACCGCTGATGAAGACGATGCTGTGGTCCGAGGCCCTCTCCAGCACTGCCCTGAGCCTGAGGTCCAGAGGGAGGGATCTCCACAGTCTCCTCACAGCTGCACCCCGAGAGGACACCAGGCCGGAGCTGCTCACCCGCCACATGCTCAGGTCTGCACAAAACACATTCTCTTACACTCAGGATTGTCAGTGCATAGTGGTGGAAGTTAACAAAGTACAAGTAGTAAAGTACTGCATTTAAGTAAAATTTTTAGGAATCTGTACATTATTTAAATTTTACAGTGAATACTTTTTACTTTTACTTCACTACATTTGAGAGCAGGTATCTGTACTTTCTACTCCACCACATTTTTCAACAGAACTGAAAAGTAAAAAGTACTTTTCTTATGATTTGAAGGGTTATTTTTTACCAGGTTCGTTGTAACATCCTGACTAAAGTTTTCGAGTTCAAGCGTTTGCTTTGAGCTAACAAAAAATAAATACACAAAATTCATCAGAAAAAAAAAAAATGAAATTGATTCATATTGCTGCTGCTACTGGCCAAAATATGCATCATTTTTTAATCAAGATCACTACATTTAACTCTATAACAAATGAACATGTGTGTGAAATAATACTACTTTTCTGAGTGAGAATCTACTATGTAAATTGCATAAGAGGGTATTATGCAAAATGCGGTTTGTCATTGAAATAAAGAAGAAAAATAAGTGAAAAAGTGTGTCCAAACAATTGACAGGTTGTGTGTATAAAAAAGATTTTATAGTATTTACTGAAGGTTCCAGTATAAATGCTGGCACAATTTTTCTTAACAATAGACCTTTGAAAAAGAACGTCTCTCCCCGGATCCTGGCCACAGCATCAAAGGTGGTGTTGCAGCGGTCTATGGCAGCCCTGTGGTGGAGGTGAGGGTGGGGGTGGGGGCGGCGTGGGTGTGGCCTGTGTCTGAGCTGCAGATCTAAGTCCAGACGAGGGGCATCAGTGGTTTTTAACTGCTGCCTCTTCCCTGTAACACAACAAAAATCTATTCAAATATTATTACACACAACCTAATTTTAACTCTTTGACGTAGTTCTTAAAGAGGGTGTTATACAGAATCCGGTTTGTTTTATTTTATTTTTTTGTGGCTTTCTATGTTACCACCTCATCAAAAACATCCCTGAAGAGGTTTTAGATGTCATCCATATATGTCTGAGTAGTTTAGCACTCTCTCCCAGGCACTATTCGAACCCTACTTATGGTTAGTCATAGATCTCTAGGGGTAGTGACTTAATGTAGGGAGCAAACTTAGAGGACTCTTAGAGCGTCTAAAATGAAAGTGAAACTTATAACTCATGTCAATATGTTGTTTTTGGCAAATGACAACAAAAGGTAACGTGGTGATCTAAATATGTTTTGTTAGAAATTAATACCGCATAGAATAAAAATAGACCCTCTTTAAAGCTAAATCAATATAAAGTATATTTGTCATTGAACAATGTAAAGTTGAATGCATTTTTGTATCAAAGAAAATGTACAACAATATATGAATAAAATGTATATGTACAATACTCGCTCTGTTGATTAAAAAAAAAAAAAAAGCTCAAATTGCAATTAATCAAAATAGTTGTGACAATGCAAGAAATTCAAAGCAAGTATTATAAAAATATGTATTACTAAATTGTGACATTGTTATTTCTATCGAATCAACCAGGAGGCGCCAAGTCCCGTTTTGCACCAAATTGCCACCCTTCAGTTGACTCTTGTGAGCTTTAAGCCATGTTATAATGCTGTTACCTACTCAAAAACATACCCGGTGTTGTGTTTTGTTTCATTCACACATATTGCAGTAACCCTTTATTATTAGTTTGTCTCCATCTCCAAAGTTAACAGCTACCTTTTACTTATTGTTCAGTAAAGCTCGACAATTCCAGGCTGAAATTACCCAAATGTTTCTATCGAAGGTGTATTGAGTTTTAAAACAAAGTGAAGCACTTCCTGTATAACCACATGACATCACAAGGTGGAGTGTTTTCTGTTTGAGAAAAGAACTCAGCTTAAATATGTTTTGGTTTGTGTGTTAAACATGTGTGAATGAAACAAAACACGACTCCAGTTATGTTTATGATGAGGAAACAACATTATAACATAGATCAGAAAATAGCATAATATGGGCCTTTTAATTCCCAAATTTGCCAACCTTTATATCTGGAGTAACATTCAGTGACCTGGTAGTGTTTGGACCCTACCATAGAGCAGTGTGATACTCTCCAGATCTTGGGGCCCCAGGCGGTAGTGCAGGGGGTCCCCGGCCGGCCCCTGGTAGTAGGGTCTCATCACCGAATGTCGAGAGGAGGAGTGAGAGAGTCCAAGGGCATGTCCCAGCTCATGCAGCAGAACGGTGAACAGGTCTGTGCCTTCAGCTGCTGCAGGGACAAGAGTGTGGTGTGTATGGGGTTATGCATTATGGTTGCTATGGAGATCTTCATATGAGTCCTCCAGTCTCTATAATCACATGTGTAACAATTCACACAGGGGAGTTTGTTTCCCTGCTTTACATGTTTCAGCTAACCTTCCTCAGAAATGTCATGCGATGGTGCAGTGATGTGTCTTGTAGGCTGCTTGCGTGTTTTATCAGACATCAGTGATAGCTTACGCCCCCCTGACGCCTTCTCCATGACTGCATCCCTCATTTACGACATGATACACGTTCCCTCGGCTCCCTTGTTTTGGACGATCCTCCACCACTGGATCAGAGAAGCTACTGGAATCTGCAAGTGAGGCCTAATGAGTATAAATGGAGACGAGGGAGCCTACACCTTGTCATACACGTGGGATGAAGTCCTGGAGATGGCGTCAGACGGTAGGGGTAGTAAACCTCTGGCAAAACCATGTAAGCGGCCTGCAAGACACGTCACTACACCATCACGTGATGCTTCAGAGGAAGGATACAGAATGAAGAAATGTAGAGAGAATGAACCTTGACCAAAGATAAAAATCAGTACATTTGTAATCCATCTGAAATATGCTGCATCTAGTTTTTCTCTTGTTGTAGAGTCTAGTCTGTTTTGCCCCATAACTGAATATCGTAAAAGTAGCTGTCAGTGAAAAAAGCAGAGAGCTGCACTAGGCTCACCTGTCTGTCTGAAAGCCCACTCCTCCTGTGCATCCAGGTGTATGCCCCCCGCCCGCTGAGGGTCTGACGGGAAGAAAGCGTGGCCCACAGCCCCGCCTACTCCATCAAAGGGGTAGTCATCTCCATGGTATCCCTGGTGGAAGTCTATCTGGAGGTCAGTGTCTCCAGGACTGCCCACCTGATAACAGAAGAAAGATTAGAAAAGTGATTTTAAAAACGCAACAAACTCTATATATGTACTTCATGTTGTTTTTTATAGGGTAATAACAGAATAACATGGATTAAAGTTTAGTGGCGAAGAATATGGGGCAGTTAAGGGCACTACAGGTCAATGAAAATACATAACTATGTGTGACTCAATCTGTGAGTGAATCTGTGAGTATTACATGCAGTTTGTCTTGGTGTCAGAGCTTACCAGGATAACAAGGAATCTCAAAATAGCACTAAACACCTAAACACCTAACTTCCTGTATTCCCTGTATAACTCAATGTGGAACAAAGTGTTTTCAGTTTGAGAGAAGAACTGAGCCTGAATATGCAGATTTTGTGTGCTAAACATGTGTGAATGAAACAAAACACAACTGTGATGAGGAAACAACACAGATCAGAAAACTGCACAATATAGGCCCTTTAGGTAATTGTAAAGGTCCAGAAATCAGATTATGATCAGATTTTGGTGTGCATGTAAACGAGGCCACTGTGACTGGTCTAAGCGTTATCCACACTAATGGGTTCTAATAAGCTATACTTGTGCGTGAAACCAAAGCCAGTGTCTGCGGGTGGAACATGCCCACCTCATGGAAGTCCAACGGGGTCGGCTGGGCCCACACTTGCAGGGCATAGTAGACTAGGGAGCGGACAGTGTCTCTGGGCAGAGCGGAGGAGGGTGGGTATGACTGCAACCTGACGGAACAGCAGAACAGTAAGTAAAATGCTCGTTTGGAATAAAATTTAAATAAATATCAGAATAGATGAGTTTTGTTTTGGTTTTTTTTTTGTGGAGGAGCTGCTTTTACTAACCAAAGATGGCAGAGAGCTACTCCTGTTAGTGATGGCAAGAAATTAAGTCAATACAATGGTGACCGCACAGCTTAGATATGATACAGTTAGAAGGTTATAAAACATGCACTACCAGTCAAAAGTTTGAATACACTATTTAATTTATGTTTCATCTTTATTCTTATTATGATTATTTACATTGTGGGTTCTCACTGAAGGCATCAAAACTATGAATGACACATGTGGAGTGTAGCAGACAAACAAAAAAAACAACACAACAACTACAAACTTATTTAAGATAAAGCATAAATAAATACATGAATGAATAAAAAGTAAAAACATAATTAAATAAATGAATAAAACATTTAAAAAAATCTATTCAATAAATAAACAAATAATTAAATAAATAAAATGTCCACCCTTTGCTTTGAACCCTGCTTGACCCTTACTTGAAGCTGTGAAAACCTCTTCAGGAGACTTCATCAAGAAGCTCATTGGGAGAAGGCCAAGGTAGCAACTTTGAGTATTTGAATATAAAAATCCAACTTTTTACTTTTTTACTGCATAATTCCATATATTTTGCATTATATTTTCCCCAGAATATAAATGAAAATGGAAAAAGTAGTAAACATAATAAAAAAAAATAAATAAAGAAAAAAAATTGACTGGTTGTGTAAACTGCTTGTTCCGATGTTATGACGGTGAGCAATCAAATCCAAGTAATCATTCGCGGTATTAAAAGCCAGGGAACAAAAGTGGGCCTTAAGATGAGACTTAAGTGTTATGTTATGCTTTATATTTGAATATCTAACATTAAGCTATAACATATGTAGATCTGCATTTTTCATTTTGTTCATTGTAAACCGTAATATTGATCTAAAATTGCCTAATAATAGAAAAAAGGCCCATTGACTTCCTGTTCAAAACTGCAGAGCTAATAGTGGTATTTTATGGTAACAAGCAGCAGATTATCATGTATTTGTTTTTGGCTATAAGACATTTTTGAACCCTACATGTATGACGCAGAGTCTGATTTTTTTGAGTACAAAGCAGTGGATCGGGGGTAGGTGAAAACAGAAATTTTCTTAGCATTCAAGCCTGAAATGCAAAACAATACGGGGTTACAAATGACATTATACATATTATATTACGTGCATGTTGATCACAAACATGCAGTCAAATTTGTAGAATATGTCCATTCTAAACTCCCTCTGACCTCCAGTTGATGTTCCTCCTGCTCCACGTGGACACTGCCCTCCTCCTCCTCAGGTTCTGCTCCTGGTTTGGTGGTCCTCCAGAGGGCTGCTCCTGGTCGGGTAAGGAGCAACGTGGAGTCTTCATCAGTGCCATTGTCTCCTCGTCTACATCATTGAAAAGATAAAACATAGGACAGGATATGTTTTTGTTTGTGGAGGAAGTAATGGTACTTCAAAATATTGCAGCCCTAATGTCAAAGAAACTATTAAGCCATTTTTGCTTTCTCAGAGAATTTGGATTTTTCCATCTGCAAGCCATAGAGCAATTGGGTTCATGAGACATCATGACATTCTAGAAACCCTATGTTCTGCTCACCCAGGACTCCGGTGTCGTTGAGCCCAGCGAACCTCTGCATGGAGCGGACAGCACTGGTCACTGCAGTCCAGGCTTGGAGCTGCCCAGTGGAGGGATCAGGTGGAGGCAGGTACCCATACTTTAGCAGCCAGTCCTAGGGCAACACACAGCACAGCACTTTGGTTAGAACTGCGTACAGGTTAGCTGAGACAAACCTTTATACCAGGATTAAAACTAAACCAGAAATACCTGCTGCACAACAATTAAAAGTATCAGGAAGTTATTTTAAGTTTCTTTCTATTATAGTTTTTGAGATACAGATTGTTTTATCAGTATTTTCTCTTTTTTTTTCTTTTTTTTTGCAGATGCTGAGAAAAAAAGGAATTTATGAATTGTTGAATATAAAGAGGGGATGCACTTCTATGGTGTTTTCATTGCTAACACATGTTAAGATCATCATATTACCTTTTATTGGCAAAAACAGTCATGCGAAAGGATGGGTGATGTAGGCTTGTGGGCGAGCCAGGATTGCATCACTAACTATAAGGGTTGAATAGGGCCTGCGAGAGATTGCTAAATTGCTCAGATGTACATGGATGACATCTAAAACATCATCAGGAAAGTTTTTGATGAGGGAATGTTATAAAAAGTAGATATGCAAATGGGATCACCAGTGTTCCCGTATGTCATAAAGGGTTTTTAACAGATCTAGACTAAACCAGAACTCACCCACTATTAAACCAAGACCACCAGGACTAAAGTGGTGACATAATCATAAATAGCATTTGTGTAATACCACTAGCTGGGTGCTGTGGTCCTCGGTGGGCGGAGATTGTGGTGAGGCCGCTGGTGTTGCTGTGGTGATAGTTGCGGCAGAGGTGAGCCACGCTTCACCCAGGCACAGGAGTAGAACCCACATCCTCACACAGGTGCCATGTGGTGTCCTGGAGTCTTCTGTACAGCCTCTACAGGGGTAGAAAATACGGATTTCCATTAGACAAAGTGTAGCGGCAGTAGCTCAGTGCTTCACCAAACAACACTAGTGTGTGACGTGCCCTTGGGCATGACACTGTCCCTATATCTTCCCAATATGAATTTAGTGTTTTGTGGAAAGGTATGACATTACGGTGACTAAAATCAAATCTGTACATCATGGGGATCTGCCTCCTTTCTGGGGACAGAAATCAGGTCATCATGATCTAAATCCTCAACGGAACTTATGTAACCTGCACTCTTACAGTTTTAAATAATACATTACAAACATAACTGAACCTGGGTTGCCAGAGCCTTAACCTGCAGATTGAGGACACATCCACGTTTTTATCATTCTCAGTAAATGGACAGGCCATGCCTCATGTGAAAGCTCAGAACCTCCAGAAGTCACTCACTGATCTGCAAAGGTTGCACTAGCACTGACTGATGATTGGCTGTATGTGCTGGGGTTTAGCTTGAGACCACTGAGATCAGAGGGAGTCCATTTAGGTTTAAACCAACTGAATTTGAGCATTGGAATTGGCAACCTCTCTCTTGTGAGGCTCATTCTGCTTTCTGATTGGATAATTGTCTTGAGAACCAAAATAGTTGAATTTGAGGTGAGTTACTGCACAGACACTTTCTGTTACAGACAGAGCCCATTATGCATTATGTAACTTTTTTGCTCCCTTCTTGTCTCCTTGGACGTTTTAATGCTCTGCCAGGAAAATTTCACACTATGGAATTAAACTTATAACAACAATCCACTTTGGTCCATTGCTCCCACTTGCCCTGATGACTTGGCGCTGCCCGTAAGAGGAGCTATCTGTCTGTCTGTCAGAAAATTGCCCTCCCCAGGGACCTGCTGTCCTCTGTGTAATCAGCAGATGGAGCACATTAGCATAACGGCTAACACGACATGTGTGTCACCGAGAGTCCATTTCATTAAGTTACAGACAGGATGAGAGGAGCAGAGGACAGAGGAGAGGACGGGGAGGAAGATGAGCAGAGAACAGAGGAAAGGAGGAGTGATGTGGAGGTAGAAAAGGAAAGGGCAACAGAGGGGAGAGGATGGGAGGAGGAGTGGAGGGAGCGGGAGGAAGAGGGGTCAGGGGAAAGGAGGGGAGGGTGAAGTGCAGAGGGCAGAGGAGGAGAAGAGAATGGGCTAGGAAGAGGAGCAATGGCGAAGAGTCAGGGGGAGGAAAAGGAGAAGATAAGGGGAGGAGAAGAGGAGCAGAGGGCAGAGGAGAGGAGGGGTGAGGGGGAGGAAGAGGAGGAGAGGGCAAAGGAGAGGAGGAGTGAGGGAGAGGAAGAGGTAAGAGGGCAGAGGAGAGGAGGGGAGGAAGAGAAGAGGGGGCTGAGGAAGAGGGGTCAGGGGAAAGGAGGGAAGGGAGAAGAGCAGAGGGCAGAGGAGAGGAGGAAGAGGAGCAGAGGAAAGGAGAAGTGAGGGGAAGGAAGAGGTGGACAGGGTAGAGGAGAAGAGGAGTGAGGGGAAGAAAGGCAGAGGACAGGAGGAGTGAGGTGGAAGAAGAGGAGCAGAGGGTAGTGGAAAGAAGAAGTGAGGGTGACAAAGAGGAGAAGAGGACAGAGGAGATGAGGACTGAGGGGGGAAAAAGGTGCAGAGGATGGAGGAGAGGAGGAGTGATGAGGAGGAAAGGGGTGAAGATGACAGAGGAGAGGAGGGGAGGAAGGGGGAGGAAGAAGGGTCAGGGAGAGGAGTGAGAAGAGCAGAGGGTAGAGGAGGAGAGAAGAGAGGGGAGGAAGAAGAGCAGAGGAGTGAAGGAAGGAAGAGGAGGAGAGGGCAGAGGAGAGGAGGTGAGTGCTTAGGATTAATAAGGGGAGGAAGAGGAGCAGACTGTTTGGCACATCACTACAGCAAACATGGCCGGCCACAAACACACAGTCAGTCTGCTTTTATTACAAAGAGCTACACAATCAGCCCAATCAGTCATAATACCACTAATACCACTCTTCTACAGCTGACAGTTATGGCAGCTAAATATCACATTCATAAAAGTTAAATGGAGCAAATGCAAAACCTATCTGGAAATGTTTTTACCAGGATATCTTGGACACCTCGACAATAAAAAAAACCTTAAATAAATAAATAAATAAATAAATAAACATTAGAAATTAACAAAAATTAACTTCATTTTTATTTTATTTTTGTGTTGTTTTTTTGTTGCTTTTTTTTTGCTTTTTTCCCTTTAAAAGTCTTATTTGTTTACTATTGCTATTCTGGTTGTATGAAGTTTGGACACACATTTATGTTTCTTCTTCATGTCCATGATTATTTACATGGTGGAAGGCATCAAAACTATGAATGACACATATGGAATGTCATAATACAAAAAAATAAACTATACAAATAATTCCAAACATGTTTTAGATTTGAAATGTTTTCAAAATGGATTTAAAAAGTTGCTGTGTAAGGTGTTGTGTCATGTTTTTGCATATTTATTGAGAATTGTTGTGTGGGAGCATGAATGAAGACTTGTGGGCTGAGCATTGGACAAAATCTTACAGCTAACCATAAGGAGGGTTTTAATAGGGTTTTTAATAGGGCTGGGGTGAGATCGCTAAATTACTCAAAACATGCATGGATGACACCTAAAACCAAAAAAAACCCCATAATAATGTGCAAAAAGATAAAGAAAATACTAATGACTAATAAAATATATTATAAAAGATGCTGACATAGCACAGTGCTCAGATCTTGTCTCCAGGGAGACTGATAAATTTGCTATACTGAATACTCTAGGGGAAAAAGAACCCTTGCTAAAATCTAATTTAAAAAAGCATGTGGCAGACACTGCACCTTTAACTATATTGGTAAAACACCAAATGTACTCCGTACATGACACAATGTTGTGTACTGGGCATATTAAACAACACACATTACGCATTCTTGTGGCTTTAATTTCTGAGGCAGAGAAGTCCAGAGTTTTATCTGTGAAGCAACAAAATGGGCAAAATGCAAACTGAACCCAGGTATGTTTTTGGAGTGGGGACATCAGTATACAGTGGGTTTTAATTTTTTTCCTCATTAATGTACACACAGCACCCAACATTGACATTGAGAAACACAAAATTGCTGAAATGTTTGCAGAAATATTAAAAAAGAAAACTAAAATATCACACGGCCAGAAGTATTCAGACTTCTTCAGTATTTAGTAGAAACACCCTTTTGAGCTAATACAGGCATGAGTCTTTTTGGGAATGATGAAACAAGTTTTTCACACCTGGATTTGGGGATCCTCTGCCATTCCTCCTTGCAGATTTACAGGAGTGCAAGTGCAAAAATTACTGTAGATCAATCGGTGAGTCGGGAGCGGGGTGCCGTAGTCCAAGGGTAGAGCGTGAGTAGCAGAGACTGAAACGGGATGAACAGTACCGGTAGAGCTGAGCGAGTCCAGGGAGCGGGATCTGGTGAGGAGCAAAAGTATCCAGTTTAGCAAAGTCAAAACGCAAAAAAAAACATGAACTGAGCCAAGCAGGGAGCACACAGAGATACGCGGACGATCTGGCGCTGAGTGTAAGGTCCTGGCTCCTCTTATCCTCCCCAGGTGCTCCCCAAGAGCTCTCTTCAGGTCCATACTCCTCCCAATCCACCATGTATTGAAGTCCCCTGCCCCGCCGGCAGATATCGATGAGCCGCCGGACAGTAAAAGCCGGGTGACCAGGCACAACCCAGGCAGGAGTACGGGGATCAGCCGGAGGGCAATGGTCGCTGGTATGGACGGGCTTGACTTGGGACACGTGGAATGTAGAGAGGATACGGAGGGAAGGAGGAAGCTGCAGCTGTATGGCAGATGGATTCATGATCTTCGTGATTTTGAAAGGGCCCAGGAAGCGAGGAGAGAGTTTCCGGGAGTCAGTCTTAAGTGGAATATTTTTGGAAGAAAGCCAGACTGACTGACCTGGTTGATATTTAGAAGCAGGGGTGCGGTGCCGGTCTGCAGCTGCCTTGGTCCGGGCCCCATATTGGAGGAGGGTGGCTTTGGTCCTTACCCAGACTCTGCGGCAGCGTTGGAGATGGTGATGTACGGATGGCACCCCCTTTTCCTCAGACGGGAAGAGCGGGGGCTGATACTCTAGGGAGGCTTGGAACGGGGATATACCAGTAGCAGAACTCACTAGGGCATTGTGCACGTACTCAATCCATGGTAGGAATGTGCTCCAGACAGAAGGGTTCGCAGATACCACATAGCGTAGCGCCCTCTCCAAGTCTTGATTGGCCCACTTGCTCTGTCCATTGGTCTGGTGGTGAAAACCGGACGTGAGGCTGACAGATGCGTCCAGACCCTAACAGAAGGAGCGCCAAACTTGGGTCATGAACTGGGTCCGTCTGTCCGAGACTATATTCGAGGGGATCCCATGGAGCCGGAATACATGATTGGCTATTTGGTCAGCTGTCTCCTTGGTGGTCTGCAGCTTCGGTAGGGTGACAAAATGGGCCACCTTGGAGAAACGATCAACAATAGTGAGGATGACTGTGTTACCTTGGGACGGCAGGAGGCCCGTCACGAAGTCCACTGCCACATAGGATCACAGTCGCTTCGGGATCGGGAGTGGTTGGAGCAGGTTGGCAGGTGGCGAGTGGAAGGCCTTTTCCCTGGCACGCACCTGGCACTCTGAGACGTAGGCCCTGGTGTCCTTGTCAACAGTGAGCCACCAGAAATGATGTCTCAAGAGGGAGAGTGTGCGATTGACCCCTGGATAGCAGGCAAATAGAGAGCAATGGACCCATTCCAGTACGTTGGAGAAGACAGGATCTGGAACAAAGAGCGTACCAGGTGGGCCATTACCTGGATCAGGGTGGTTGCGTTGAGCCTCCTAGACCAGGTCTTCAATTTCCCAGTGGACAGCTGCGACAACACATGTAGGGGGAATGATGGGCTATGGGGCAGTGGTGGTCTCCTCCTGAGAGAAATGGCGTAAGAGAACGTCCAGTTTGATGTTATGGGATCCCGGACAATGGGTGAGTATGAAGTTGAATCTGCTAAAGAATAGGGACCAACGGGCCTGACGGGAATTAAGGCGTTTGGCGGGTTGAATGTAAGAAAGGTTTTTGTGGTCTGTCCAGAAAAAGGATGCTCTGCCCCCTCCAACCAGTGACGCCATACCTCCAGAGTGAGCTTGACCTTGACCATCTCTCAAATCCCCACATCATAGTTGCTTTCTACTGGGGACAGGGAAAAGAGAAAAAGGCACAGGGATACAGACAATTGTGAGGTTCAAACCTTTGGGAAAGGACAGCTCCAACACCGGTGTCTGAGGCATTTACCTCCACGACGAACTGGCGAGAGGGGTTGGGCTGACGTAGGATCGGGGCCGAGGTGAATAGGTCCTTCAGCTTGTCGAAGGCGCGCTGGGCTTCGGGGTCCAATTGAACTGTCTGGAGGGAGAAGTGAGTTTGGTGAGGGGTGCGACGACCCAGCTAATGTCACGGAGGAACCTCCTGTAGAAACAAACCCAATAAAATCCTTGACGTTGTTTTCTGTTATTTGATGTAGGCCAATCAGTAACGGCTTTGATTTTTTCAGGATCAGCTTTCACCTGTCCACGCCCCACTATGAACTCCAGGAAACTGACCTAATCTGCGTGGAACTCACACTTCTTGGCCTTGACATAAAGTTTGTTTTCTAGAAGACGCTGGAGGACCTGGCGTACGTGGTGCTGGTGTTCCTGCGGGGACTGAGAAAAGATCAGAATATCGTCAAGGTACACAAAAACAAAATGATTCAGGAAGTCTCAAAGCAAGTTGTTGATAAGGGCCTGAAAGACTGCTGGGGCATTGGTTAGTCCAAATGGCATGACTAGGTATTCGAAATGTCCTAATGGAGTCTTGAAGGCATTTCCATTCGTCCCTCTCCCATATGCGCACCAGGTGATATGCGTTACGAAGATCAAGCTTGGTGAAGATGGTGGCTCCGTGGAGTGGTGTAAAGGCGGAGTTGATGAGTGGTAGAGGGTATTTATTTTTCACGGTGATATCATTGAGGCCCCTGTAGTCAATGCATGGTCGTAGTGTTTTATCCTTCTTAGCGACGAAGAAAAACCCTGCGCCCACCCAGCTGCATAGGCTCCTCTGGGGATCGTCGATTCGGGTAGCTAGGGAAATCAAAGATCTCAGGTCAGGCAGGTCATCTCAAGAAACCAGTTCGTCTTTTAACTGATCGCTTAGTCCTTTTGTAAAGACGGCTTTTAACGTGGGAGAACGAGCAGAGTGGAGACCTGGTTGGAGAGTTTAGATACTTGCTGGGTCAGGGTTTGATTACAGTCGAGCAGAGTCTGGATAGTTTGTTCATGTTGTCCAATAATTACCCTGTGATGCGTAACCGCCCAGTGAAGTGTTTTGATCTGGCCCCGAGTCTGATTGGTCCATTGTAACTAGATCTTTCTGCCATAACGTCTGACAGGAGAGACCAAAAAGACAGAACTCTGGTAAAGGTTTAACAGTGTTTATTTACAGGAGTGCAAGTGCAAATTGATGATTGGGAGTTGGGAGTTGGGAGCAGGGTGTTTGCAGTGGTCCAAGGGTAGAGTGTGAGTACCAGAGACTGAGACGGGACAAACAGTACGGGTAGAGAAGAGCAGGGTCGGAGGCAGGAGAGCTGAGCGGGTCCAGGGAGGGGGATCTGGTGAGGAGCAAAAGTATCCAGCTTAGTCAAAAAGCGAAAAAACATGAACTGAGCCAAGCAGGGAGTACCACAGAGCTACGCGCACGATCTGGTGCTGAGTGTAAGGTTCTGGCTCTTCCTATCCTCCCCAGGTGCAGCTGATTGTAGATTAGCTCCAGGTGTGCATGGCAGGGCCCAAGATCTCCACCCCAGCTCCAGGTTCAGAAACAAAAGGGAGGGGGGGACCAAAAAAAGGGCAGGACAGACAGGGATCATGACATGCTCACCATCTTGGAGTCCTTCAGGTGTTTTTTTGCAAACTCCATGCAGGCTTTCATGTGTCTTGCACTGGGAAGAGGCTTCCGTTGGGCCACTCTGCCATAAAGCCCTGACTGGTGGAGGGCTGCAGTGATGGTTGACTTTCTAGAATTTTCTCCCATCTTCCAACTGCATCTCTGGAGCTCAGCCACAGTGATCTTTGGGTTCTTCTTTACTTCTCTCACCAAGGCTCTTCTCCCCCAATTGCTCAGTTTGGCCAGACGGCCGGCTCTTGGAAGGGTTCTGGTCGTCCCAAATGTCTTCCATTTAAGGATTATGGAGGCCACTGTGTTCTTAGGAGCCTTAAGTGTAGCAGAAATGTTTTGTAACATTGGCCAGATCTGTGCCTTGCCACAATTCTGTCTCTGAGCTCTTCAGAAATTTCCTTTGACGTCATGATTCTCATTTGCTCTGACATGCACTGTGAGCTGTAAGGTCTTATATAGATAGGTGTGTGGCCTTCCTAAGCAAGTCCAGTCAGTATAATCAAACACAGCTGGACAGCAATGAAGGTGTAGAACCATCTCAAGGATGATCAGAAGAAATGGACAGCACTCGATTTAAATATATGAGCGTCACAGCAAAGGGTCTGAATACTTAGGGTTGTGTGATATTTCAGTTTTTCTTTTTTTTAATAAATCTGAAAATCAAAAAATTCAACAATTTCGTGTTTCTCTGTCAATATGAGGTGCTGTGTGTACATTAATGAGGGAAAAAAATGAACTAATGATTTTAGCAAATGGCTGCAATATAACAAAGAGTGAAAAATTGAAGGGGGCCTAAATACTTTCCGTACCCACTGTAGCATGGTTAAAAGCTCAAAAGATTTTGCACATGTTCTAGAACAGAAAAGAGTAAGGGACTGAAGAGAAAACAGTCCTGACACTTGATGTGGGTCACAGCCCCTCCCCTGAGACACGTTTGCTTTATGCATATGAAATATTAACTGTACCCCTCACCTAATGGTGGCCCCTTTATTCCACATCAACGAACAGTGCTCAACAAAAAAAAAAGTATAAAACTGCATATGCCCTAACTGCAAAACTGCAAAAAAAAAGTTTAAATTGTCTTTAGTTCAGATACATGACGTTATTGAGATTACATTAGCTTAGCTTAGAGTTATTAGCATAACAGTTCAAATAGTCTTTTTTTCATGGAATGTTTTATATGTTTATTATTATTATTATTATTATTATTATTATTACTATAGGGTCTGATTTTTACTGTCTTAAAAATGTAAACAAGTAAATTAAGACATCATTAGCTGCCATATTATGGTGATTTGTAAAGATACAGTCACTTCTAGCAGACACCTATTCACCTATACTCACTAGTATGTACTGTGTAAAATGCCGCAAAATATCTTATTTTTTATTAAAGTAAACATTTGTGTAGTAATATTTTGCCAGATTTTCTTTTTTTTTTCTTATTAAAGAAAAAGAAAATACTTATTAAAATATCTTCTTATTAAGTTATGGTAAATGGTCACATTTTTCTATAGCGCTTTTCTACCTTCAAGGCACTCAAAGTGCTTTACAACAAGGAACCGCTCACCCATTCACACACACACTGAGGGCAAGGTGGGTTAAGTGTGTTGCCCAAGGACACAACAACAGCATTCATCTGTGTGAGTTAGAATCACACCGCCAACCTATGGATCAGTGGATCTGACCGCTCAACTAATGATGTTTATGTCGAGAGTGGGATTTGAACCGCCAACCTTCGGATCAGTGGACAAACACTCCACCAACTGAGCTACTGTCGCCCCAGTTAAAAGTTACAACGTAGCAATGAAAACTTAAATGTTGAGAAGACAACTTGACAAAAGAAAAAAGGGGGGAAAAAAACAAATGTGCTGGTAACTCCTACAAAAAAATATATCATTGAGTGAAAGTATAGCTAATCGCCGTTGTAGTAGTACAAGTACTAGTATTGGTAGTAGTAGTGGTATTAGCAGCAGATTCGCTATTGAAATTTTGGGATTTTCCTCATAATTTTTCTATGACTGGTAACATTTTAGTAGTAATAATATGTGATAACAAAAAAAAAAGCTCTTACTCACCTCCTTCCTTTCAGCGTAGCTCCTCTGTCTCTCACTGACCCACCACTCAAACAGATGTCTCTATTCTCTCTTCTCTGACTTTAGCCCCTCCCCTTCACCCTCCTGACTCCTCCCACCTCCATCACCTCCTCCTTCCTAGCTCATAAATCACACTCATGCACACGCACACCCACATCACAGCACAGCATATTCCAATATCTACAACGACAAAAGGGCAATGCCGATTCCTAGCCGAACGCGTCAAGTAGCGACAGGATTAGCTAACTCCAAAGATGGCTGTGCAGCGTCTGTAGCATCTGCGAGATTTTACCCACAATCCTCTTAGTGTACAGATTAAAAGGGCTCTCATCTGTCTTTGTGCTGTAAAGATTATGACTTTCTTTGATTTTGATTCGGATAATCTTGTAGGTCAGCTGCTGCGTTGGAGCTTCCAACTATACAACGGGCAAGGAAGAATGTAAAACAGTAACCTAGTGATCTATACGTCTTTGAGTAATCCTGGAATGTCCTGTAATCAAGGATCTCTTTGAATGTGTGCAATCTCAATGAAGATGCTATTCCTTGGACTGAAATGTTCAACATTAGGCTAGGCATTAAACATGTGTGGTAAGACAGCTGTTGAGGCCTGTGCTGCAGGTACGTTTACCTGGTTTCCAGCGGTGCGGTCTGGTGGACTAAGCGTTCCCTTTCTCATTGTTCCCCCTTTTACCCACACGCATTTCCGGGTCCCTGTGTAGGCAGCGTTGTCCTCCATGCCCAGGTAAAGTCCTAATCTGTTACCGTTCATTCATGAAAATATCCAAATTCCTAAATCATCGCTTCTTTTAGTGCCATCGTCTGACTGCAGCTCGGCACTGCTTCACCTATCGGCTGAACTTTGGCGACAGGTAATTAATATCCACTACTCCTGTCCGTTCACAAAATTGTTCAAACTAAAGTCCATGTTTCATGTAGTTCCTCTGCTTGGCTGTAACATTGCACCTTGAGCCAAGTGCACTGTGTGCCCTCATCTGCAGTGACAGGTAATGCCCCGTGGGACCTCTTCATTCATAAAATTCCAAATTCTTACGCATCTGTCCCTTGTAGTCCCGCTGCTCGGCTGTACTCGCTGTACCAAGTCTATTACGCACAGTGGTGCGTTTTCATCAATAGAAAAAGGTAAACGCATCCCAAGTATAATTTCAACTTGCATCCTCTAACTATTAGTTTGTGTAGATGGCATTGTGCCAAGGGCGACAAGAGACATCTTGCGTCTCATTGCAAACTCCAGAAAGTGAGCTGCGTTAAAGCGGACTCCCAGCTATTAACCCTGGGATTGTTTGCTCACCCAACTCAATCAGCGGTATGTGTCCCTCCTTAGGTTCAGTTACATTGAGCTGTAGGACTAATGCTTATTCCCCATTCATTTTAGGTGTCATCAGTGGTCAGCAGCGGCACAGGGCACGCCGCCTCTGCTGCTTTGCCTCTTTGTTTTGTTCTGTTTTGCTTTGTCTTTCTGCTTTTTACCTTTTTGCCTTTTTTGCTTTGCTTTGCCTCTTATTGTTTTGTCTTTCTGCTTTTTTTTTTACCTTTTTGCTTTGCTTTGCCTTTTTGTCTTGCGGCTTTGCTTTCGCCTTGTCTGTTTTTCGTTTTGCTTTGCCTTTTGTTTTGCCTTGCTCAACTTAGTTTCAGTTGGCCCACTGTGAGATCGCCTTTAGTGGCGCTGTTCTGGGCTGAGCTCGGGCTGGTGCACCTGAGCTCTGTGCATCGAGCGGTATTTCACCCTGTACATGGTCTGGCAGGCGGTGGGGTTGGGCTCGGTAACGTTTTAATGAATTGAATGAGTGTACGGTGAAACCGGATTTTATATATATTGTAGTCATTGTTAATGAAATGAAACCACTGTTTCCTTTTAATATATAAAATAAACATGATGTAAATGAAATGGAACCTGGCTCTTTCATCTTGATATGCTTACCTCTGTGCCTTGTATGTAGGGATTTGGGGTGGCGTTGTTGCAACACTTATATTTAATAGTACTATCTCAAATTATTAACCCCTCGATTGCCACATATAGTAAATTTATTGAATTATTACTCAATGCAAAACTTAACATCTTGAAACTGACATGTAACTTATCCTGGTGGCATCACTACAAGTTTAATGCCTTATTGTGAAACACTACAGGCAAAATGTCTCTCAGTCGTCCAGCTATGATCCATAGCAGAAGAAAAATTCAATTCTGTCAACTGGACAAAAGTTTTAGAGTGAAGATGTTTCACCGTTCATCCAAGCCGCTTCTTCACTTCTGGTCAAATTGTTGATGGACACTGCCTCATATCTGTCTGAAAGGAGGAGCTAACTACACTGAAACTAACACATCTAGTGGTTTACAGTTTGTTTATTGACTAGCTCTATTAAACTACATTAAGTCTGAACTGTGCCTGAGTCATTTTAAATAAAGGCCCCTAATGGATGCTCTCACTCCTATTAGCATACTGGCCATTATCACTATTGTTTTCTTTGCTTTGAGTTAGGTCTGAGGATGGAGTTATAAGTAGGAGAATTGCAGAATATGTGGTCTTGCAATATGCAAATATGGTCCTACACTACAGTCGTTGCTGGACTAGGTATAGTCTCACTGAGGCATTATGAGCACTGATCAGAGCACAGGTGTGTACAGGTGTGTACACAGGTCTCTTGAAATGTACTGGCTACACACACAGCAGGCACATACTCACTTTAGTAGCAAATATAACAGTTTATTCAGTGCTTAGTCCCACTTTCGCATACTTCAAACAGATTTGGCTAAGCATCACAACATCAGGGCGCCATCAGAAATGCTTATTCATTCATAAATTAAGGCCTTGCCTTTATAAAGCTAATGCATGCTAGATAATGCTAAATGTCCACCTTTCATTAATCTGGCCAAATGCATCAATGCTAATAGGATTTGTGTGAGGGGTGAGTGGTGTTAGCATGTACCCTGTCCCGAGGGGGTCATTAGGCAGCCCGTCTGGAAGAGGACAGGGGCTGATGCTGAAAACACATGCAGGGCATGAGCACTGTTTGTGGGGTAATCTAACTCCAGCACGTCCCTGTGGAGAGACTGCTACTGCTGACTGATGCTGGAGAATACATATTACTTACTTACACTTATAGTGTCAGAAAATGCATAATATGTATGATTTTGTATTTTGTGTCATTTTGAAGTAACACAGTGCTCTTGAGTGTTTGAGTAATCCCTCAGTCATCCAGGTCTGATCCATAATAAAAGAAAATTTCAATTCAGTCCACTGGACAAGAAGTTATTTGAGGGAAGAGGTTTCACTGCTCATCCTCTTGAGTGTAAACTTGTCACTTTTAGTCAATCGTGATCATGAGAATATGAAATAATTTTATTTGTGCACATTGTAAGTTTTTGCCTATGTTGACCCTCATCTAAAAAAATCCACAGTGCTCCTTAAAAGATTGCATGTGTGTGACATATCTGAGCTTATAAACACAGAGCTAGGGCATTAAAAATAATCTACAAAATCATATAAACTATTCTAAAACATATTTATACTTTGCAGTCACATCACGCTGAGAGAGGGCACATATATGTCTATGTCTGAAATGTTCCTCATAAAATCATCAAGAGCATATTCTAGTAATGAATGAAGAAGAAATGTTTCCGTGTCACCGTGGTAATAGACGTCTTCCTCATGTGTGCAGCTGTGGGGGTGAAGGGTGAGAGGCCAGAAGTCGCGGGGGTAATGGCTGATAGATGGGACTGTTTAAACTCAAGCTAATACATGAATGGGGCTGTGTGTCTGGGCATTACCATGGTGACAGATGCTACTTTTGGACTGCCGTAATATTCTTTTATGAAAGTTCACCCAGAGAATGTGAATGAGTAGGTTATGATGCATGATGTGGTTTAACATGTGAGCGTGACATACAAAAGTTGTATTTTTCCAATAGCATAGTGGTTTGAAGCTGTCTTGTCCATAAGGTGCTAATAATGATTTTCATGTTTACAAGTTACATTTATTTGAGTGAGAAGATTGTACTCCTAATTTTAACTTACACTTCACTAATATTACTTTAAAGTCTGTGGCCTCTTCTTGTTTGACTGCTCTTTAGAGGTGCTGTACATGATTTTTTACTCTTCATTTTAAACTGTTTGCAGTGGCCCAAACGTATTCCTCACTTACTTTATGCATACCAAGCATAATAATTATTCACCATGATTACTTTAAAAGCACTTTCACAACTTTCAGAGACAGAAAACTAAACACTAAAGCTAACCATGAAGTAAAGTAAAGCTAACAACACCTGCCTAAGTAGCAGTTGTGTCTCGCGGCCGATTCTGGCTTTCATGCAGAACTGCTAGTTGACCAACGATCCAATTGTGAGATACTGTACATGTAAAGCATGTCAAACATGTACAATATAATTTGTGGTTGCAATCAGTTTGTCAAACCACTACTTTAATGAACAATTAGATTTATATAGTGCCTTTCAAGACACAAAAAATGCTTTACAGTCCTGACTACCAGTAGTTCAAATTTGTCCTCTATGGAGGACATATGTAAACCTGAATATCTCCAACCCAGTGCATACTACTG
The DNA here is from genome assembly GCF_009829125.3 of Periophthalmus magnuspinnatus. Taxonomy (NCBI): domain Eukaryota; kingdom Metazoa; phylum Chordata; class Actinopteri; order Gobiiformes; family Gobiidae; genus Periophthalmus; species Periophthalmus magnuspinnatus. The sequence goes on along the minus strand of NC_047135.1, from coordinate 21,120,031 downwards.
AAATAACTCATTTTGACATCTACAGGGGACATTTAGAGCTTTTCAATGATACCAAATGTGAAGGGGTGGGACTTTGGTACCTTTCTTTTTTCATCAAGGGAAATGGTGTCCTTCGCTGCAAGCACATTTTATGGGAAGAGGAAAAGTAAATGCATTTTACTTTTTATTGATAAAATTTTGGCTTGAAATGTTGGTGGCATATTTAATGTAAGTCTTCTAACAACACATTTAAACATTGTCTAATTCATTTTAATCGTTTTTTAGCGTAATATTTAAGTGTTTAAAAAATGTCCTCTCTAGTGGACATTTGTAGTTATTTCCTCCATTTTGTTGTGTTTTTTCAAATGTTCTTTTTTTTTCACATTGATGTTCCAGAGTATGAGAAAAAAGTGATCTCTTGTGGAGAGTCAGGCCCTTCCTGACCAAAGTAAGGCAAGGATGTCTAAATCTGCCTAGAACAGGAAAATTGTGCATTGACGAGCAAATGGTTCCATTTACTGGTCTCTGCCCAGTGCGCCAGTGTGTACTGGTTAAAACATACCCATCTGGACTGGAGGTGTTTGTCTTGGCTGCACCAAATGTCTTGGTCTTGGACTTTGTACTCTACCAAGGCAAGACCACTTTCAGAGATACGGGAGGAAAGGGCATTGGAGAACAAGCTGTTCTTCATTTGAGTCTGTTCCCCAAGGAACCCACCTGTTCTTTGACAGGTTCTATACTTCAGTCAACCTCCTCGACACCCTGATGAGAAAAGGGCTGACAGGAACTGGAACCCTCAGTGGAAGATCATCGGGGATAAGCCCTTCAAAAAGAAAGGAAGAGAGATATCAGAGATAGTATTTAGAGGAAACTCTCCTGAACTTGCTGTCATAAAGTGGTTGGACAACAAGCCTGTTGTCATGGGATCCTCTGCCTATGGCACTGAACCTCAGGACACACGCAGAAGATGGTCCAAGAAAGAGAAAAGGTTTGTCCAGGTGTCAAGGCTACTGGCAATCGCTGAGTACAACACCAACATGGGTAGCGTGGACTTGGTTGACCGAATGTTGAGTTTCTACAGGATAGCCTCTCACACTCAGAAATGGACAGTGCGTGTAGTAATTCCGCTTTTTTGACCTGTCAATCACAAATTCATGGCTTCAGTATGAGTGGCTGCCAGTTTCTGGGGGAAAAAAACACTGAAGTTTCTTGACTTCAAACTGCTCCTTGGTGAAGAGTTGATTAACCGGGCTCAAGCAGGAATCATAAGGGGCAGCGAAGATGAACACACTCCCCCACGTCAAAAGTGGAAATGGAAGCCAAATGCAGCTTTGAGACACTATGGTGACATCCATCTTCCTGAGATGGTGAATGAAACACATGCATAAAGGTGTTGGAGATCTGGCTGTAAGAGCAAAATTTATGTGATGTGCACAAAGTGCAAAGTTTCAATGAAGGGGAATTGCTTTTTGAAGTATCAGAGGAAATAAGCAGCAAAGCAGAAATAACAAAGCAAAATAAAACAAACAAAAGTTACAATTGACACTTATGTGGATGTTAAACACATTCTTATGTTGACTTTGTGATATTTTCTTTGGCACTAATTGATTGCCATCAAGGGTCAGTTTCACATGTATGGCGTACATGTATTACCCTACAAAGATTAGAGAATTTTAAAATAAATGTGATTGGACAACATTTTTTCTCCTGGTAGTCATTAGGATATCATTCATTCACTACACACTCAGCGGCAGTAAGCTACTATTGTAGCCACAGCTGCCCTGGAGCAGACTGATGGAAGTGAAGCCGCAAATCTGTGCCATCAACCCCTCTGACCACCACCTACACTCAGACACCACTTTCAAATGCAACAATGTGGGTGAAGTGCCTCACCTAAGCACACAACAACTCCACTGGTGCCCCACTGTGACACCTGGGTTTCCCAGTGGTCTCTCATCTACGTTCTAACCAGGCCCGACCCTGCTTAGCTTCTGAGATGTGACAAGATCAGGCTTTGAGTGCAGCGGCAAATACATTGAACAACTTTTGCTGGCCCAGTAAAAACAGCGAGTCACCCAGACCTTTCGGACAAGAGTGTGGTTCGTGTTTGCAAGGATCCAAATGAGGGGTGTAACATTACTAATATCTATTGCTTTTATAAAAGAAAATAACATGTTTAATAGTGATTTATGGTTGTCCCACCAACACTTGGTTATTGCACGTATCCATGGTAACATCTATCTAGAATGTTGATTTATGCCATATTATCAATGCTTATTGCCTATTTTCAACTTGGTTAATCCAATGCTATCTTTTGAAAGAACTCATGACAGGACTGCATCCCCAAGTGGCCAAATCATAGACTGGTTCAAATCCAGCAGGCCAATCCACTTATTTACCTTTGATGCATCTTAATCATATTCACAATAATTGCCTTTTATGAAAAACTACAAATTAACCTCAAGAGCTGCTTGTACAACATATCTGAGCAGGGGCAAGACATATTTTGCTCAAATACATGACAAAAACCCGGTTCAGGTCTTTCAAAAGTGTACAATGACATTTGCCATTTGACTTGAGCAGCACATACATATTTGGACAAATGCGTATGTGCTGAATGCCATAAATTCTCATTGTATTAGGACCAAACTGAAGTCCATACTCCTCTCCACTGTCTTCTGGGTGCTGAGCTCCAGGTAGCCTATCCTCAGCTCAGAGAGGATCATTATGCACAGGGTGAGTCAATACATGTGATTGTATAAGTGGACAGCTCTTTTAGCTAACATATCTTCCTTACCTGATACTGCACCCAGGGTCCAGAGCTGGTCTGTTGTTGTTCCCTGTGGAGGTGCATGAACAAATGAATTTCTCTTCACCACACGATGACACTTTCACTCTAACACAGAGCTAACTTTGTGCTTACAGTGTCTGAAAGGTTCTAGAAGACAATTTACCTGGATTAACAGTGGTGGTAACGGGGGGCACATGTATGGATCTACACAGCAACACAGCAAGTCAGCCCTTGAAGACCTCCATCAGCTGATAATGTTACACGAAAATCTAAATATTAAATGAACAAAAAACAGAACTGAAAATTTATTTATGCAGTTTTCTGGAATTTTATTTAAAACAGGAAATATAAAAAGAAATATAAAACGTTTTTTTTTTGTTTTTTTTTCTATTTTTGGTGTGTCTGTTCATAACAGCGAACCATACATGGATTCTCAGATTTCCCTTTGTGTGCAAATGTAGTGAGTGAGAGAGTGGAATTACGCAAGCACCTGAATGAGAACCTGAGAGCTCATTTGTAAAACGTGCATATGTACAAAAATATGACCCTTCATGTTAAGTTTCAGAAAGGTTATGTTTTATCCATATGTGTATCCACGTGAGGTTTTATGAAGGAGAGGCTCTGCAGCTTTTTCCTTCCTACTACTGTCAGACTGTACAATGAACATACATAGCCTATGTTTTGAACTCTCATTTTTTAAAGGGCACATGGTAGATATCTATCATAGTTTTACATCAGTCAAGTGGCAGTTTGCGAGAAAGTGAGTTCCAAATCAGACTTCCTCTACCTACTGATACTTTGCAGCTGATGTCATCAACATTCCCTGAAGATGTGATGCTAACTGTACGCCCTGCTCTGTCTTAGCTTTATTGGACTTTCTGATCAGAAAGAGCTAACTTAGTTGGAATTACAACATGTGAGCTTATATGTGCTGTTAAACATGCCCCTTTCATATAGTTACAGTCACAAGCTAACTAGCATTAGCCAACAGTTTTTCAATTAGTCTCTCTCACCTTTTTTGTTAAAAGTCAGACACGTAAATGGGATTTTGTATTGGTCACAGACTCCTCCAAACCAGTTGTTTCAATCCATTTTGTATTTTTCCTTGAGTTCTTTGACAGTTCTTTCACCATAGACATGTAGAACACCCCCAGCGTAATGTCACTACAAAATATCAGTGAGTTGTTAAGTTTGTTAAGACTTGTGTAGTCTAAACTGCCATATGCACTTTAAATTCTTTGATTAATTTGTTTTATTTTATTTTATTTTATTTTTTTAAATTCTTATACTATTGCTCTTGTTGGACCTGTTATAATAGCTTTTACTTTACTTTACTTTAATTATATTCATCTAACAGTCACTGACGCTGTACGGGTCACATGACTTCCCAAAAGCAGAGAGGGGCGGGGCTTCAGAGAAACGGAGACAGACGCGTAGGTCTATGGACAGACTCATTCTGACCTGAGCTCGTATGAGGTGAGTGTAATAAACTTATTTAGACTTTTTAAAGCATGAAATATACATACATTTGACGTTCATGAACGAGTTGGTTCTTTTGAACGGTTCCTTAACACAAGTAAGAGATTTGCGCACCAAAACGCATATTTGGCGTAATGTAATCATAATTATTGTATCGCAACTTTATACTGGTTTATACACAGTAAAGGAGTAGCTAACCCGAATTCAGACAGTACGTCACCTTTATGCGATATTATGATGTGCATTGTTAACCTTTTTAATAAGGTTAATAAAGCAAATCTCTTCAAACGTGTTAATTACAATCTGGCAGCTCTCAGTACGAGCTACTGTTGCAGGCACAGCTCATGATAACTCTACTCAATCCAGACCTCCGAGCACAGCCCCGCTCCTTGAAAAATAAACAAAAAAAAAACAAAAACAAAAAACAAAAACAACAACAACAACAACAAAACAAAAACAATAACATGTCTGATACTCGTCTCCAAGTACACAGAGCACACTCTTATAAACATGCGCCCCCTCCTGACACAAAAGGGATACAACAGGAGCAAGTAACAATTACAGAGTTATTGCAATGTGTTATAGTATGCAGTGTGTACAGAGGTGGCAGTACTCAGTTACATTTACTTGAGTTGACTTTTTCATAAATAAACGCCATCTCAGGTTTAGATGAACCCAGAGACAACCTGTGCTAGGACCACACAGGACTGGTGACAGAGACAGCGGTATAATTAATGTGTTAAATTATTTTGATGACAGGCATTGATTGCATGTAATGAAATACAGACCCTCATTCACTCACACATGTAAACAATGTCACATGTGGCTCACTAGGGTCAAATCAATACAATGTGAACATTTAGTTTAGTAACTTTTTTTTTTACCACTACTATAATCATAATCACATCTCATGTGAAAAGGCAGAACCTCCAGAATTCAGTCACTGAGCTGCAGAAGCTGCACTAGCACTCATATTTGGCTGCAGGTGCTGGGGTTTAGGTAGTGACCATTCAGATCAGAGAGAATCCTCTGAAGTTTAAAACAATTGGATTTCAGCATTGAAACTGGCAACCCAAATGAGAGAGTCATTCGAGGCTCATTCTGTTTTCTGATTGGATAATAACATAAACAACTTGGCCATCATGTTTAATGTTTTTGTAATGAAGAGTAAATCAGCATTGCATTTGTTACCAGTAAAAGCTATATTTGATTAACACATGTCTGCCTTAGAACATCTGAGGTGCACAGAAAGGTCAAATTTGTGAAATCCTAATCTCAAGCCTATCCCTTATAAGAATTAATATAATAGGGTCGAACAGAATAGGTGCTCATATTAATTTAGAGCTGCTCAACATCATGCTAATTAACACTTACCTTAATATAACCATAACCAAAAAGGCATACAAACTAAAATATTGTGATGTTAAATGTGTAGAGTGTGCATACTACGGAACATCCAGGCTAAGCGACACATCTCTATGGGGATTAGAAAGTTTCTGACCCTAAACCTGAAAAGTTACATAATTTACCTTTAAATGTTAGAACAGAACTAACCTCTATGCTTTGGCTTTTCAGAGCCACATCATGAGAGAGAGTGTGGAGGAAGAAGAGGATGCTGCTGCGACCCTGAAGGAGCCAAAACCGTGAGTCGACTGCAGAAAAAACACCAGGATCATTTGTATTTACTTGAATTCAGAATGTGAATCTTAATCTCCATCGTTTTTTGACTAGTTAAAATGTGGCAATAGGGGGCGTAGCTCTCTATACAAGAGGAGGAAACAGAAAAGCCAGACCACATAAGCTACACTGTTGTATCTAAAGTATGCACAATATCAAACACAGTGATGGGCCAGAATAAGAAACAGGTCTATAATGTTTTATGGTTGTTTTTACAAACAACAATAATATTATCTTTAATCAATTTAAGAAATTATTTGTATTGTGCATTATTCATTATTATTTCATTATTCATTTCACCATTCCCCTCTGATCACCACCAGCACTCACGCACAGACTACTTTCATACTAGACTAGACATGGGCAAACTATGGTCCGGGGGCCACACATGGCTCTTTGGGCTTATTAATCTGGCCCGCCGAATGTGACCAAAATATATTAAAATAGGTAAGGATAAATCTTGTTCAAAGTTTTTCTACTGTGTTTATTTAACTGAAATTGAATAAATAAATTATAAATTGAACTAATGCATTTGGAAAACTACTTGCACAATGAGCCTTGCATATTCATGCTTTGCTACATGTTACAGGCCAAATCTCCAGTGTACTATATACGTATATATATATATATATATATATATATATATATATATATATATATATATATATATATATATATATATATATATATATATATATATATATATATATATATATATATATCCTGGCCCACCCCCTCTGTCACATTTTAGAACCCGGTGTGGCCGGTGTGTCAAAAAGGTTGCCAACCACTGTGCTAGACAATGTGACTGAACTGCCTTGCCTAAGGACACAATGACAATTATTGCCACTGGCGCTCCACTGTGGCATCTGGTATTCCCAGTGGCCTCCCATCCTAGTACTAACCAGATTCAACCTTGAGATCTGGTGAGATCAGGCTTTTACAAGCCACATTATCAGGATATCAGGATCCATGCTGATTGTGGTAGCACTCTGAAAGGGTAGTGATAGCATGGAGAGCAAAGGGAGTGGGAACTCAGAGCATCAAAAACAAAAGTAAAACATGATAAAACATGTTACTACATTGTTTTCTGTGAATATAGCATTTTGACGGGACGGGTGCGAAGAGATCTGGGCGGCAGTTGAAGTCAGGGGCCTCGACGACCATATCTCTGGACATGGAGACTGGCTCTGGGGACATGGAATGTCATCTTGCTGGGGAAAAAGGAGTCTGGGCTTATGTGGGAGGTCGTTTCCGTGACCGTTACTGGATAGATATAGTCGGCCTCACCTCCACGCACAGCTTGGGCTCTGGAACCCAACTTTTCGAGAGGGGCTGGACTCTCCGTTTCTCTGGCGTTGCCCTCTGGTAGAGGCGGTGAGCTGGTGTGGGCTTGCTCATTGCCCAACAGCTCAGCCACCACATATTGGAGTTCACCCCGGTGAACGAGAGGGTTGTGTCCCTGCGCCCCCGGGTCGGGGACAGGTCTCTCACTGTTGTGTCGGCCTGCGGGCCAAACAGCAGTGCAGAGCACCTGGCCTTCTTGGAGTCCCTGGGAGGGGTACTAGACAGTGCACCAACCGGGGAGTCTGTTGTTCTCCTGGGGGACTTCAATGCCCATGTGGGTATCGACAGTGACACCTTGAGGGGCGTGATTAGGAAGAACAGCCTCCCTAATTTGAACCCGAGCAGTGTTTTGTTATTGGACTTCTGTACTAGTCAAACTTTGTCCATAACAAACACCATGTTCGAGCACAAGGGTGTCCATCAATGTCACCAGGATACCCTAGGTCGGAGGTTGATGATCGACTTGGTGGTCGTGTCATCTGATCTCTGGCCGCGTGTCTTGGACCCTCGGTGAAGAGAGTGGCTGAGCTGTCAACCAATCACCACCTGGTTGTGAGTTGGATCCACTGGTGAAGGAGGAAGCCAGACAGACTTGGCAGACCCAAGCGTATCGTGAGGGCCTGCTGGGATCGTCTGGCGGAGCCCTCTGTCAGGGGAGTCTTCAACTCACACCTCTGGGAGAGTTTCTCCCTGATCCCGGGGGAGGCAGGGGACATAGACTCCGAGTGAACCCAGCTCTCCACCTCTATGGTCGATGCAGCTGCTCGTAGCTGTGGTTGTAAGGTCTGCAGTGCTTTTAGCGGTGGCAACCCCCGAACTCGATGGTGGACACTGGACGGGTTGGGAGGAGTTCAGGAAGGCCATGGAGGAGGACTATCAGACGACAAATTCTGGCAAACTGTCCGATCGCTCAGGAGGGGGAAGCAATGCTTCACCAACACTGTTTACAGTGCGGGTGGAGAGCTGCTGACCTCGACTGGGGATGTTGTCAGGCGATGGAAGGAATACTTTGAAGATCTCCTCAATCCCACCGTCACGTCTTCCAAGGAGGAAGCAGAGGCTGGGGACCTGGAGGCGGACTGGTTCTGGCTGAAGTCACCGAGGTGTTTGGCAAGCTCCTTGATGGCAAGGCTCCGGGGGTGGACGAGATCCGTCCCGAGTACCTCGGGTGATCGGGGACAGTGCCACTGGATTGGCAGACCGGGGTGGTGGACCCTCTGTATAAGAAGGGGGATCGGAGGTGTGTGTTCCAATTACAGAAGAATCACACTCCTCAGTCTTCCTGGTAAGGTCTATTCCAGGGTACTGGAGAGGAGAATTCGGATGATAGTCAAACCTCAGATTCAGGAGGAGCAGTGTGGTTTTCGTCCCAGTTGCGGAACACTGGACCAGCTCTATACTCTCCATCGGAACCTCGAGGGTTCATGGGAGTTTGCCCAACCAGTGAACATGTGTTTTGCGGATCTGGAGAAGGCATTTGACCGTGTCTCTTGTCGTGTCCTTTGGGGGGGGTGGTTCGGGAGTATGGGGTCCGGGACCCTTTGCTAAGAGCTGTTCGGTCCCTGTATGACCAGAGCAGGAGCTGTGTCGCTATATCAGTCTGTTGTGGTAAAGAAGGAGCTGAGCCGGAAGGCAAAGCTCTCGGTTTACCGGTCAATCTATTTTCCTACCCTCACCTATGATCATGAGCTCTGGGTAATGACCGAAAGGACAAGATCGCAGATAGAAGCGGCGGAAATGGGCCGGGCACACCCTTAGGGATAGGGTGAGGAGCTCAGTCACATGGGAGGAGCTCAGAGTAGAGCCGCTGCTCCTACACGTTGAGAGGAACCAGTTGAGGTGGCTCAGGCATCTGTTCAGGATGCCTCCTGGAGGCGTTCCGGGGATGTCCCACCGGGAGGAGGCCCGAGGAAGACCCAGGACATGCTGGAGGGACTATGTCTCTGCTGGCCTGGGAACACCTTGCAGTCCCACCAGAGGAGCTGGAGGACGTGTCCCGGGTGAGGGAAGTCTGGGAGTTAGGCTGCTGCCCCCGCGACCCCAGATAAGTGGAAGAAAATGGATGGATGGATAAATGGTAACATGGTGATATACATATGTTGTGTGTTAGCAGTTATTACCCAACAGAAGTAAAAAACCTCCTCCTTAACATTTTCTAATTGAGGAACCATTTTCTGTTAGCAGGCCTGAGATCCCAAGAGTGGTGTCCAGCCTCCAGTCTCTGAAGAGTAACCAGTCCATGAGCCATCGTATAGTCTTCAGTCTTGAAACAGGCTCTCCAAGCTCTTCACTGTGAGTGGCACAGATCTGATTCTCTTTAGATTAGATGATTATTGTCTTGGTAACAAAAATACAAAATTAGATGATTATTGTCTTGGTAACAAAAATTAAAAATTTAAGTGCAAATTTAATTAAATTAGTCATGCTGCTGATTATTTACTAAATATGAGATTAGTATTGCTGTTTTTTTATTGTGGATGTATATCTCCAGTTTCTGAAAATGAATTAAAAAAAGGAACGACATTTGGACTAGTGGATTGAGGAAACCCCAAATGTGAAATGATTCTAAAATTAAACAAAAGCAGAAGTCTGACTTTCATTTCTTATGGTCACATATGTATAGCATTTTTTCCTATTATACAACTTAGTCAATATTCAAATTTTGCATATTTCAAAACTGTTGGTATAATGTAAACTAGATATTTACAATTTATAAACAAGGTATATTTTTCCCTAACCCTATCTGCACTCTCTTCTTGTTTTTTCACTTTTTCAGTTTTGACCATTTATTAAAGGTACAATTAGATGAGCCTTCGTAAAACATTGTAGTGTAGTTAAAGTAGAACTATTTCACAGGCGGGTAGCATTCAGTTACATTTACTTGAGTAACTTTTTAAAGAAACTTACCTAGCAACATACTTTTATTCCTATTTGAGAAATATTTATATTGAAGTAACAGCAATCGTACTCGAGTAAACGTTTTGTTTGACTGTATGTCTACAAGTGACAAAAGCTTTATGTTGATAATGTGAAATGATTTGAACATGTGTGTTGCTACTGATGCAGATTTGATTTAGTTAGTGCCTAATTTTTTTGTCCATCCTTTGAAAATTCCATACTTTGTGCATTATTTAATGTTTGTCCTTCTAATTACTTTGACTTCAAATTATAAATCAGATGTTACATCCTGACAGTTGCTCTTTAAGTTACTTCCACTTGAGTAGTAGTTTTCCCAAATACTTTTTTACTCTTACACTATGCTGTACTTCTGAGTAATATTATTTTGAAATAACATTACTCTTTTTGGCTACTTTACCAACCTCTGAAGATTTTTGGTTTGACATTTACAGAACATCAGTTAGCCACTGTGGTGTTGGACTGGGGTCATGTGACCACTGACTTCTAGGTCACAGAGCCAATTAAATAGTTACAATAAAAAGTGGATGATTAACACTATCTGAAATAAATAAATAAATATTGTCATTTACAATGAACCATACCATCAGTAATAAAAAGAATGTAATGTGTTAGTGACCTTACTCCGCCCTGTCCACTTTTGCCTCTAAATGCTACTAAACCACACTTCCTTTGTGGTGCACTTCTGGTTAAGCAGGAATCCCATTCATTTCAATGGAGAATTTGAGAAAAGTTTCACTGCTAAAATCTGATAAAATCTGTTTTTATTAATGTATATCGTATAGTCTATGCTTTGTTTGTTTTTTTATTTTTATTTTTTTATTTAAATTATATATGATATGATATTGCACACTTTTTCATTTGTTTCTTCTTTATTGCCATGATTATTTCCATTGTAGACTCAAAACGAATGAATGACACGTGTACAATGTAGTAAGCAAAAAGTAACTCAAACTCAAAACAACTAAAAACTTGTTTTATTATATATATATATATATCATATATTATGTGTCTTCTATATCCATTTAAAATGTACAAAGTAGTAAACAAAGAAAAAAAATCATTAAATGAAAGGGTCTGTATACCTGTTCAGCTGGTGCCTTTATAAATCTGTTTTACTGACAGTGTTCCAAAGGGGCAGGACCCGGAGTCTCTTTGTTCACATTGTCCTGTTGTCTGTGTTGCAGTGTCCTGCAGGTTCCTGTCTCCTCTCCAACCTGGGACCAGTGCTGTTCTACCTGCAGCCACCCTCAGTGCGAGGCAGAACTGCGCATCCACAGCTGTCTCCAAAGTGAGAGGTCCTACACTCAAACACTAGGGTTGGACAATATATCACAAAATTATTGATATCACAGTACTGACTGATGCAATAATCGATGCTGCGTACTCCATATATTGCAATAACACCAGTTCTCCATCTGACAAACATACTGTTTTTGAAAAATTGTAAGGATGTTTGTTTCTGGGGTAAGCATCAAAGAAGACCATGGCTCTGAAATGTAAAGTCAGAAGGATTTATTGAGTCTTACACATTTAAAACTACAACTTAGCTAGGCAAAAATCAACAGCTTAACTACAGGCTCTGCAGAAAGGATATGGGGAGAGTCCTGACGCGTGTGCGTTTACAGTTTTTATAGTGTGTATCAATGCAGGTGTGTGAAAGAAAGATCTTCTGGTCAGCAGAGTGTTATTTTTGTGAGCTCCCATGAGCATTAGTACATCGAAATTAAAGTGTAATAGTGGATACTTTATAAAACAAAACAATGTTAAATAAGGATGATTAAACATTTTCCTTATTACATCCAAATGTAGCCTTCATTTGTCCTGTTTTTGACAAATTGACAAATTATAAAATTATTATTATATATAATAAATTATTATTGACAAATATCACTAGTAAATGAAAGCATTTTTTGTTTTAATATAACTGAAATTATAGTATATTAAAATATTGCAATAATATTGATATCACAGTTCTTAACAGCCACATCGTATATCACAAAATTTTCCAGTATCGTGTAACCCTTATGAACACTAATGATATACACTGGTGCATGAAGCAGAGAGTGAACTTGGGGAATGACATGGAAATGAGCCCATGACTTCAATGCAGCATGTTCATAACATATATACAACACTTACCTTATGCATTCCGAGAATCCTAATTATTCCCCCTCATTGATGATGAGTTTATCAGTGTGTTTCACAATTTTCAGAGATGATAGCAGAGTTTACTGTGACAGAAAAGTTAGCAACAATTAACATGCTAGCGGCATACTTCCTGATTTCTGGACAATACCCTTTATAATTATATGCAGACACAATGCAGCAGTCTTATTTTTATTATTATTAGTAGTAGTATTATTATTATTTTTTTATTTATATTTATTTATTTTTTTTATCTCAAGAGCGGTTTATACAATGTATCTGTACTGAAGCAAGACAAATTTTGTTAGTTATGTTACTGCCCTCTGTGGACTGATCCCAGTGTGCTCTCAATGTAGTTCTGTTTACTTCACTTTTGGGTGGGCATTGTTCACATGTACAAGTGCTTTTTTACCTAAGTCCCTGTACATCAGTGCTTCTCAATTATTTTCTATCATGTCCCCCCAATGAAGAAGAAAACATTTTGCGATTATTTTTAAATAATTGAATTTTTTTTAATTTTTTTTTTATTTTATCCTTATTTAAACTATACATATTTTTGGAACAACTGATTGAACCATTTGATACTCAAAAAATAAAATAAAATATCATGAAATTTAATTAAATATAAAAATAAGTAAATAAATAAATATCAAAATAATACATTACAATTAAATAAATATCAGATTAAAACAAGTAATTTAGCAATTTGGTATGCGACCTTGTATGATGCTAACAGTGCTCGCTGGTTTAAGTGACACAAAGCAGGATGATTGTTGGCAATATTTGGCACGTTTACGCTGAAAAAACTCCAGCGTCTTATCAGCGTGACTGAGGTGTAATGAGGTGGTGCCTTAACTTATTTGGCTTCATACGGCCCGCTGCCAACATTTTCAGACACAGCAAACACCGGTCTGTCCTCGTGTCCCACCGGAGACACGGTGAAGCCAAGTGCTAAGTACTCTACATCAGACTTCCTCGTCGTACTTTTTGTGTGACTTTCGTGCATCTCATTACCTCCGTTTATCTCCGCCTTTCTTTTCATCCCTGTTAAAATATTTTCCATAGTGACTCTTTAGCAAAAGTGTCTCTTGTTCACTGTCCTGTGTCACGATCTGTTCGCTCTCTCCTGTTCTTTGCTGTGTGTGCGCTGCATACGCACTGTCTACAGTATCTACAGTGTCATACATGAAGTCATACGTGCCCCCCCAGGCATCTCTCCGTGCCCCCTTGCCCCACTATTTGAGAACCGCTGATGTACATTAACTTGCCCCGCAGCTTGTATCGTCGGCCCGAGGTCGGCTGCATTCACACCCCACTCACCATGCTCTAGCGTGCCAGCTGCTTCAAGACCTCCTTTTTGAAGCACTCTCGGAACAAATGCAAATTAGAATGAAGACAACCCCTGTATGAACCACCCATGCTTGTAAACGCTGCTGTCTTGCTATTGCAACAGAACAACTGCAAACCACTAAAACTGTTTGTCAAAATTACCTTAGGGGTCAACTGAGAAGCGTGCTGTAGAGCCATTTTTATTTTGGCCATACCCAATTCACTCCCCCTTGAACTGCCACCTTTGAGTTTGCAAATTCAAATGATCCTAGGAGCTTGTTGCCCAGAGCATTATGCCCCTGGTAGGGTCTCCCATGGCAAACAGGTCCTAGGTGATGGGTCAGACTAAGAGAAGTTCCCAATACCGTTATGATGAAAAATAAAACAAGGACCGTGATGTCGATATGGTGCAGCCAGGGCCCCACCCTGGAACCAGGCCTGGGGTTGGGGCTTGAATGCGAGTGCCTGGTGGCCGGGACTTTGCCCAAGGGGCCCCACCGGGCTCAGCCCTTAAGGACGGTGTGTATCCGCCCTCCTTTGGGCTCATGAGGGTCTCATAGGGGTCGAGTACATAGAGGACTGGGCAGCGGTTGAGGAAGGGTGTCTCGGCGACCCGGTCCACAGACACAGAATCTGGCTGTAGCAACATGAAATGTCACCTTGCTGGGGGTAAGGAGCCTGAGCTCGTGCAAGAGGTTGAGAGGTACTGGCTAGATATAGTTGGGCTCACCTCCACACACAGCTTGGCTCTGGTACCCAACTCCTCAAGAAGGGTTGGACCCTCCACTTCTCTGGCGTTGCCCATGGGGAGAGGCTGCGAGCTTTAGTGGGCTTGCTCCTTGCCCCACAGCTCAGCCATCATGTGCTGGAGTTCACCCAATGAGAGGGTCATGTCCCTGCGTCGGGTTGGGGACAGGTCTCTCACTGTTATGTTGGCCAATGGGCCAAACAGCAGTGCAGAGTACCCGGCCTTCTTGGAGTCCCTGGGAGGGGTACTAGACAGTGCACCCACTGGGGACTCCATTGTTGTACTGTGGGACTTCAACGCCCACATGGGCAACGCCAGTGACACTTGAAGAGGAGTGATCTGGAAGCAAGGCCTCCCTGATCTGAACCCGAGTGGTGTTTTGTTATTGGACTTCTGTTCTAGTCACAGTTTGTCCATAACAAACACCATGTTCAAGCACAAGGATGTCCATCAGTGCACATGGTACCAGGACACCCAGGTCGGAGGTCAATGATCAACTTTGTTGTTGTGTCTTTTGACCTTCAGCTGCATGTCTTGGACATTCGGATGAAGAGAGGGACAGAGCTGTCAACCGATAACCTCCTGGTTGTGAGTTGGGTCTGCTGGTAGAGGAGAAAGCAGGACAGACCTGACAGACCCAAGCGTATCGTGAGGGTCCGTTGGGAACGTCTGGTGGAAAACTCTGTCAGCAGGGTCTTCAACTCACACCTCCGCGACAGCTTCTCCCATATCCTGGGGGAGATTGGGGACATGGAGTCCGAGTGGGCCATGTTCTCCACCTCCATTGTCGATGCGGTTGCACATAGCTGTGGTCGCACATAGCTGTGGTCGCAAGGTCTCTGGTGCCTGTCACGATGGCAATACCCGAACCCGGTGGTGGACACGGAAGTAAGGGATGCTGCCAGGCTGAAGAAGGAGACCTATCAGGCCCTGCTGGCTTCTGGGACTCCTGAAGCAGCTGACAGGTACAGTTAGGCCAAGCGCAGAGGCAAAAACCCGGGACTGGGAGGAGGAGACCAGTCAGCCTCAAAGAAATTCTGGCAAACCATCCGACGACTCAGGAGGGAGAAGCAGTGCTTCACCTACACTGTTTACAGAGCAGGTGGAGAGCTGCTGACCTCAACTGGAGACATTGTTGGGTGGTGGAAAGAATACTTTGAGGATCTCCTCAATCCCACTGTCACGTCTTCCGAGGAAGAAGCAGAGACTGAGGACTCAGAGGGGGACTCATCCATCACCCTGGCTGAAGTCACTGAGGTGGTTGGCAAGCTCCTTTATGGCAAGGCTTCGGGGGTGGTTGAGATCCATCCTGAGTATCTTAAATCTCCGGATGTTGTGAGGCTGTCTTAGCTGACAAACCTGGTGTGTCGGGGACAGTACCTGTGGAATGGCAGGTGGGTAGTGGTCCCTCTATTTAAGAAGGGGGAAGGGAGAGTGTATTCCAACTACAGAGGAATCACACTCCTCAGCCTTCCCGGTAAGGTCTATTCCAGGAGGAGAATCCAACCTCGGACCCAGGAGGAGCAGTGCGGTTTTCATCCCGTTCGCAGAACACTGGACCAGCTCTACATCTTCCATTGGGTGCTCGAGGGCTCATGGGAGTTTGCCCAATCAGTCCACACATGCTTTGTGGACCTGGAAAAGGCATTTGACCATGTCCCTCGTGGTGCCCTTTGGGAGGTGCAGGAGTATGCTAAGGGCTGTTCAGTCCCTGTATGACCGGAGCAGGTTTGCAGTTGAGTGTGAAGTGACTGGGATGAAAATCAGCTCCTCTGAATCTGAGACCATGGTTCTCGACCAGAATAAGGTGGCTTGCCCTCTCCAGGTGGGTGGTGAGTCCTTGCCTCAAGTGGAGGAGTTCAAGTATCTCGGGGTCTTGTTCACGAGTGAGGGAAGGATGGAGCGTGAGATTGACAGGCAGATTGGTGCAGCGTCTGCAGTGATGCGGTCACTGTATCGGACCGTTGTGGTAAAGAAAGAGCGTCAAAAGGCAAAGCTCTCGATTTACTGGTCAATCTACGTTCCTGCCCTCACCTATGGTCATGAGCTTTGGGTAATGACCGAAAAGACAAGATCACGGATACAAGCGGTCAAAATGAGTTTCCTCCGCAGGGTGGTTGGGCGCTCCCTTAGAGATATGGTGAGGAGCTCAGTCACATGGGAGAAGCTCGGTGTTGAGACGCTGCTCCTACACATGAAGAAGAGCCAGCTGAGGTGGCTCGGGCATCTATTCCAGATGCCTCCTGGACGCCTCCCTAGGGAGGTGTTCTGGGCACATCACACCGAGAGCAGGCCCCAGGGAAGACCCAGGACATGCTGGAAGGACTATGTCTCTCGGCTGGCCTGGGAACGCCCCGGGATCCTCCCGGAAGAGCTGGAAAAAGTGTGTGTGGAGAGGGAAGTCTGGGTGTCCCTGCTGAAACTGCTGCCTCCGCCACCCGACCTCAGATAACGTGGAAGAAAATGGATGGATGGCATACCCAATTTGTCCACCCCACTCGAGAAAAGCAATTTTGCCCATCCTGATCATTTTGCCAGTTCTGGTAAAACTGTCAGGAAATGTGGAGTACAATCTCTCCGCAATGGAGTACACTTAGCTCCAATTGGATAATAACTAGATAATGGGAGATGCTTGTGATCCTACAGACAAAAGGCAAAATTTACTTTTTTTGATTAGAATGACACAAAGACATGTTCTGCAAGGTTTCAATAATTTAGGCAAAAGTAATTATTTTTCTCCCCTTAGTGTGCATTTTTTAGATTGCCATAAAGATACAGTGGAGGGCATTTTGGATCCATTTGTATATTAGGTGTCTGCAGCCGGCGTTAAAGAGGGGTTATTTTACTTCTATGGGGTATTAACTTCTAAGACATAGCAGATGACCATTTTACCTTTTATTGATTTGAAAATGCTGTATTAGCAGAAAACAATGTATTGCCATGTTTTATAAGTTACTCCCCCTTCAGAGCGCTATCACATGCATTCTGCTAATGAAACTACTGCACACACATCAGGTTTGTGAAATTGTAGCGTATTGTTTTGTATCATGCTTTTGTACATTTATGAAAAACTGCCATGCATGCATGGGTCACGTAGGCTTTTGGGCTGAACATCGGATAGGATAGTACTGCTAACTATAAGGAATCCCAACATGCACCTCCAAAACCTATACTGACAGTGGTCGCAGGTAAGAATACTCAGAAACTAACGGTGTCAGCCATAATTAACAAACTTTATCAGAGTTTCAAAAATTGTGGATTATTGTTGAACACTCCAGAGTGACGGTGAAGTGGATTTCAGCAGCTAAATGGACTAACAGCTAATGAAAGATGTCTATGTAATCCCTCAGTCGTCCAGGTATGATCCATAGTAAAAGCAAAATGTAAAAAAAAAAATATATATATATATATATCTTTTACTATACAATAACTGGGCTATGAATACATTTTTACATCAATATAGATGTTTTTTGAATGATTCAACCATGGTCTCACAATTCAAAAACTGTACGTTGCATTGTCATTAACATTATAGTCTATTAATTAGGCAAAGAGAGAGTAGAGAAACAATCCCAAATGCCTTTTGCTAAACACTGTAAATTTGGTTAATGTTAATAGACTGCTTAGAAATGTCAATGGTAGAAAATAAATCTATATTAATTAAACTGATATCAGAGATTTAACCTGCTAATATTCTACAACATCTGTACATTAGTTAGAGCACATTGTGTTTTCACCATTTAATCAAGTTCACATAATTTAATCAATGTCAGTAAATATTACAGGTACAGGGCTTTATAATAAATACAAACATCTGCACAGGCCCTTCTTCATGATATAAGGAGGTGAAAAGTAAACCAGATGTCCAGATATTGCAGAGTTAAGGCAAAATATATGCAAGCTATACTGTAACGAACACGTACAGGCATTTGATTAAAAAAAAAGGCCTAAAAAGTTGTTTTTGTATGACCCTGTCAGTTGCTATTGTCTAACCTAGAGTTTTAATCTGTGGCCATTAGAAGTGTATTGTTTGTGTGTGTAAATAAGCCAAGTTGTATTTGGTGACAAATTGTTACAAATAGGACACAATAAAGCTCTGATATATTCTAACCAACTGTATACTGTTTTATTTAGATGACTACAAGAGCAGTCTGGAGCAGAGATTTGAGAGTGTGTCTGAAGGAGCTGAGACAGGAAGTAGAACTCCTCTGAACAGCATCTACAGTGAGCTGTACATCACAGAAGGCCTCAGTGAAGAGGCTGGTGTCCAACATGAGGAGACTCAGCTGGAGATCCACTCCAAGAAGATTGTGCACGATGTTCCCGTCAGGTGCCACGACATCTTTAAACCATTTCCATCTGATCAGAGTTCCATTAAAGCAGTGCTGACCTGCGGCGTGGCTGGAGTGGGGAAGACCTTCTCAGTCTTGAAGTTCTCTCTGGACTGGGCCCAGGGCTCAGAGAACCAGGAGCTGGACCTGGTGGTGCCAATGTCCTTCAGAGAGCTGAACTTGGTCAGAGAGGGGTGCTACAGTCTGATGGAGCTGATACAAGTGTTCCATCCAGTGCTGGTAAAACTGGTGACACTCCTTTACCTACTCTTCTACTTATATCTAGTTCAGAGAATAGAGTTTGAATGACGCGGCATTCAAATGCAGAAGCAACAGGACTTAAATGAGGTTCAATAATATGGCATACTTCATCTCTGTAGACCCTTGTGTGTATCATAAATGTGCCAAGTACATCATGAGAGTGTTATTTTTAGAAGGTATTTGACATTGAGTCATATCGTTTGTATGTGAGTTTGTTTCCATGTTTGGATAAACCTGATCACATTGAAATGCCTCTTCTTGTTCCATGTCCTTGTGTCCACAGAAGCTCACAGCACATACTCTGTCCATCTCTAAACTCCTGTTCATCTTTGATGGCCTTGATGAGAGCAGACTGTTTCTGGACTTTGACTGTGAGGTCATCTCCGAGGTCACACAAAGGTCAGAGGTCAGCGTGCTGTTAGTGAACCTCATCAAAGGCACTCTGCTTCCTACTGCCCTTATATGGATCACCTCCAGACCAGCTGCAGCCAATCAGATCCCAGCACAGTGTGTGCACAGGGTGACAGAAGTCAGGGGCTTCATCACTGACCATCAGAAAGAGCAGTACTTCAGGAAGAGGTTCACAGATGAAGAGCAGTGTAAGACAGTCCTGTCTCACATCAGAACCTCTCGCAGCCTCCACATTATGTGCCAGATCCCAATCTTCTGCTGGATCACAGCCACAGTCCTGGACCACATGTTGGAAACCAATCAGAGCGAAGAGCTGCCACAGACACTCACCGATATGTACGCCCACTTCCTGTTAGTGCAGACCAACAGAAAGAGGAAGTACACAGCCCAGAACAGCAGTCCAGAGCTGAGCACAGCTGACTGTGAGCTGCTCCTGAAGCTGGGCAGACTGGCCTTTAAACATCTGCAGAAAGGAAACATCATGTTCTACCAGGAAGACCTGGAGCAGGTGGGTCTGGACCTGACCGAGGTGTTGGTTTACTCAGGACTCTGTACAGAGATCTTCAAACGAGAGACTGTCCTCTTCAACAAATCTGTCTACTGCTTCATCCACCTGAGTGTCCAGGAGTTTGTAGCAGCAGTTTACCTGCTCCACTGCTTTAATTGTAAAAAAGAAGAGATGCTGCTTGCTTTTCTTAAATTCTTGAAAAAAGAATCAACTCTAGATGACTTTCTCAGGGCAGCTCTGGAGGAAGCTCTCCGAAGTCCTAACGGCCACCTGGACCTGTTTGTGCGCTTCCTTCATGGCCTTACACTGGAGTCAAACCAGAGGCTTCTGCAAGGTCTGCTGGGCCCAGCACAGATCACTTCAGAGATGAGACAAAGAGTGATCTGCAACCTGAAAGAGATGAAGACCAAATCCTCTCCAGACAGAAGTATTAACATCTTCCACTGTTTGACAGAATTAAATGACCACACGGTCAACCAGCAGATCCAGGACTTCCTAAAGTCAGAGGACAGGTTAGAGAAGCTGTCTGTGACCCAG
Source organism: Periophthalmus magnuspinnatus (assembly GCF_009829125.3). Taxonomy (NCBI): domain Eukaryota; kingdom Metazoa; phylum Chordata; class Actinopteri; order Gobiiformes; family Gobiidae; genus Periophthalmus; species Periophthalmus magnuspinnatus. The sequence continues at coordinate 21,099,569 of NC_047135.1, read as the reverse complement.
TGCTCAGCTCTGGCCTACATGCTGCAGATATCAGAGCAGGTCCTGGGGGAACTGATCCCAATGAAGTACAACACGTCTGGTGAAGGACGACGGAGACTAGTTGCAGCTGTGAGAAACTGCAAAAGTGCTCAGTGGGTTCTCATTGTAAGAATGTCTCTGGTTTTACAGGCACAAGTTATTCAACTCTTCATCTATTGATTTTTCACAGATTTTCTCATTGTGAACTCTCAAAAATTCACATCGAAGTGGTAGCGTCTGCGCTCAAGTCCAGTCTCTCTCACCTGAGACTCTTGGACCTGAGCTATAATACAGTTGTGAAGTCAGAAATACTAGTGTTATGTGATGGACTACAAAATCTTAACTGTCGTTTGGAGACTCTCAGGTCAGTCAATTCTCCTTAGTGATCAATAAGCCCACCAGAGGATTTGGAAACAATATTTATTAATGTACTAATTTAAGCAATGCATATGACCATAGTAAGCTTCAGTTCAAACTATTATTTATTCTGTTGTATTCTTTATCCAGGCTGAAAAACTGTTGTTTGTCAGAGTCCAGCTGCTCTTCTCTAGCCTCAGCTCTGAAGTTCAACCCCTCATATCTGAGGGAACTGGATCTGGGGCGCAACAGAGAAATGAAGGACTCAGGAGTATCTCATCTGTGTGCTTTTCTGAAGAGTCCAAACTGTCGACTGGAGACTCTCAGGTCAGTTCACTGTCTCTTACTGTTATACACTCCACACGTTTCACATCTCCACCTCCGCCATGACACAATGTGTAGCACTAGCTTGCTCCTCAGGTACTCCATTTTTGTTTCCTGTAGCTTTATAACGTTTTCATTGTGTTTCAAAGCTATTGAATTTGGACAATGTTTTTGAAATCAAGACTGCTATTTGGAAGCAGTTATAAATCATGATTTCAAAAACATTGTACAAAAAATGAGAGAGGTTCACATCTCAAGGCTGTGTGATTGTTGTTGAGTGTGACTTGTAAGATAAAACATAGAAGCCAGGTGAAATCTGGAGACACTAAGAGGAAGGTTTCCCTTGTTTGTATAAAGATAAAGAAAGATAGCTTTCATGGGAAGTGTAAGGATTTTGGATAAGAGCTTCACAAAGTTCTGTAGTCTGCTTTATCAGTATAGAGGTGGTGTCACACCAGCTAATATGGAAAATCAGGTACTAATCACTACTAAAACTAATCTCCCAAAAAGATACTTATTTGAGCAACTAAATGTCATATTCGCAGGAAAGAAATAAACCTTTCCTGAACTGCTTTACAATGAGCTTGAGCTGTATCAGACCAAGTAAAAGACCACTTAGACTAGTGTACGTCCATGAACTACTATGGAACCTACCTGGACCACTGAGGGATTACACAGATATAACCGTATGGTTATATAAAAGAAAGTATTACAACTTAATGTTGTAAATGAAATTCTATTGTCTAAATAAAGGGTGTTTTTAATTACCATTGTGGTATCAAAACAGTATCGAGTATTCCTTAGCATTGAAATCGAGTTTGAAATTTTAGTATCTTGACAACACTAGTACCAACAGATGCAGGAACTTGGAAGCAAAACTCATACAGCAACACTTGTTATAGTGAAAATGTCCTGCTAGATGTTTGGCTGCCTTATGCTGAATTGAGATTATGCCTGGTATATAAACTGGACAAGATCCAACTGTCAACTTTACAGTGATGCTCTCATTACAATACTTCATTACATCTGTTTTCATTGTGTATTTTCACTTAGATTATACAAGTGCAGATTCACAGAGACCGGCTGTTCCTCTCTGGCTTCGGCTCTGAAGTCCAACCCCTCACATCTGAGAGAACTGGACCTAGGGGGTAACACAGACCTGAAGGACCCAGGAGTGTCTTATCTGTGTGATTTTCTGCAAAGTCCAGACTGCCAACTTGAGACTCTCAGGTCAGTTCATGGTGATAAAGAGAACATTTTCTTTGTTTGACAAACAGGTACTGTCCTCCAGGTAAGGCCCAGTGTGTCAGCTCTATTTGAAATGTAGTTGCGGGCGGATTTTAGGTGTTTAGTCCCACTTTAATACTGTGTTATATGCATGTGCAATTCTTCTAAACATGTCACTTTCAAAAGTTTTCTTTTTTTTTTCTTTTTTTTTTAGATTGAGCAGCTGCAGATTGTCAGAAATCAGCTGTCACTCTCTTGCCTCAGCTCTGAAGTCCAACCCCACACATTTGAGAAAACTGGACCTTGGAGATAACAGAGATCTGTCTGATTCAGGAGTGTCTCATCTGTGTGATTTTCTGCAGAGTCCAAACTGTCAACTGGAGAGTCTCAGGTTAGTTCACTGTCACTTACTGTTACACACTCCACCTCCTCCTCAGTCATCAACACCACTACACCTAGGAAAGGAGACACTGCCTGAAACTGCTTTGCTACAGTCAAACACATAACCGCAGAAACTAGGGGTGCTGGTGCAATGGCACCCCCTACGGAACGGCCAAGGAGCTGCAAGAAGGTTGGTTGTTGGTAGTTGGACCTGCCCTGAGCAAAACTAGATCTGTTCCTAACAGAGATAAGATCAAAATAAACAAATTCTGAAAGTTCACATTTTGTATTTAAATACATTTCTATTTTTACTTTTTTGAGTTGTTTCTGCAATAAACTGTTTGCCTGAAGGTTAAACTGTGGATAAACTAAACCTGAATACGCTGCTCCACACTCATATGCCGTGCGCTCACCTGAGGTCTGAGCAGTGACAGCAGCAATACTGCTTTTTTCTATTATATGGAGGATTTTTGGCCAAAGAACAGAGAAAAGAACAACCCTGGATTGGATTAAAAGGAAAAAAACAAAAACATTGAAAGAGTTTGGACTGGAGTTACAGCCTGGATTTGTTGTACAGGTTGTGTTTGTTTACAACTAATGTATCAGGACCTGCTGTCTTTGTTTACACGATGAGAAAAGTCAAGCGCGGGACAAAAGCACATGTCTCCTGTGTCACAGCGGTGGATTTGGCTTCATCTGGGCAGGACAGCATCGCGTTGAGTAAAACTAAGGAAGTTACAGTGCGTTACTTGCCTTTATGGGCTGGACACAGACATGCATAAAGATGTCAGGAGCTACTTTTGATGTTGTAGAGCAGATTGTGATGGTGGACATCCGGGACATGGATGTATTAGGCTCAGGAGGTTACACTGACAACCTGTTGGTCTGTGGACCTGACCTCTCTACCAGTGACATTATTTCCATGTGTAGAGGGCGAGTTTCATTATTTATCTTCGTCTGACACATGCTCGTGTGTTGTGTGAGGTGTGCAAAATTAGATTTTGCGCCTTCAATTTGTATTTATCATGTATTTTTCTGTAGGTGACAAAATCTGCATTCCTTGAAAACAAACTCTGCACCCCTATCCAAAATTCCCTTCCCGCAGCTATGGTCAAACATTTCCTTAAGAGTATTCTGGCCTTGCCCTTGTGAAATTTACTCTTTTCCAAGTATCAATACACAGAGAAAAGGCTTGTAGCAGTTCAGGCAATATTTATTTAACCTTTATTTGACCTGGTAAACCATTAAGAACCAATTCTCCTTTACAACAGGGCCTGAAATCTGCTGTGACACGACTTCCTTAGCATGAGCCACATTAGCTGAAGCAAAATTTTTATTTCTGTTGCAGCTCAAAATACAGTATAGGGTCACTGTTTGTAAACAGTGCTCTCTTTAAAGTCATACTATGCAACCTTTTGACCAAAAAATAAAACACTTTTTTAAAATTGTATTTATTTTTATTATTTTTTTCCTTTTTAGCACATATTCTTAATTAAAGAAAATACAGGAAATGTGTAGCTTTAAATAATTTATATCCGTAGAAGTGTTCAGTTGTATTAACATGCTAACATTTGTAGATCAACATGTTAACTTTTACTGTTTTGAAAATGCTATAATTGCTGAAAACAACGTATTAGCATGTTTGATAAATTTCTGTTTTGTTTTTGCTCTGAACACCCCCTCTCTTTGATAAATGACATAATTTTACCAACATAGATGGGGCTTACTGATAGCTGGTTGAAAACTGGTAAAAGTCCAGAGTGCAAAAAAGGTGAAAGTAAATGAAAATGGAATTGTCAGACGAAGCACATGACAGTGAAACAGTTTGGCTTCCATTGCTGTTATTCATGTTTGTTTTTCAGATTGTATGAGTGCAGTTTGTCACAGATGAGCTGTTCCTCTCTGGCCTCAGTTCTGAAGTCCAACCCCTCACATCTGAGAGAAGTTAGCCTAGAGGGAAACTACCTGAGGAAGAGCCACATCCGGGAGCTTCAGCAGAGACTGGAGAAACTGTTGTGAGTATAATATAGACGAAGCCAACTGATTTTTGTCTTTAAAGTGGAACTAAACACTCAGTCTTTTGATACTAAACTGTACATGGGGCCAGATTGATCAATCCAGGTGCAAAACTGTGTGTGCAAATAACAAAAAGAAAATAGCATGTGCAGTTTCTGCTCATGTTGCACATGATTTTCAACTGGAAACTGCATATTATTTCTGCAGCAAAACTGATATCTTGGGGCGACAGTGGCTCAGTGGAGTGAGTAGAGTGTTCGGAGGATCGAGTCCCACTTGGACCAAGTTCTGTCATTGTGTCAAGATACTTCACCCACATTGCCTAGTATGAAAGTGGTGTGTGCGTGAATGATAGGTGGTGGAGGGGCCGATGGCGCAGATTGGCAGCCTCTCTTCTGTCAGTCTGCCCCATGGCAGCTGTGGCTACAATAGTAGCTTACCATCACCAAGTGTGGAAATTAATGAATAATGACTGTAGTGCTTTGAGAGGCTTTGACAAAGTGCATTACAAGTGTAAGCCATTATTAGATACTAACTATATCTAATATTAGAGCAGCTCACAGTCACATACAAAGTTAGGATGATAGATTGAATATGACTGAACATTGTTAAATTAGTAGCCTAAATAATTAGTTTCTACTTCTGTAGGCTACAGTTTATTTTTAAAAAAGCTTAATAGAGAGATTGTCTGTCACCGAACCATCAAACTAACAAGTTTATATAAAAAGCTGATGAATGTTGTGCAGCAGAGGACTGCCACTGTGTTCACTCCACAGACGTCTGCACGGATCAATAAGGTGCTTGGGGCAAAGTTATAGTCTATTACCAGTGCTTTCAAGTCTAGGACAGATCAAAGTCTACTCGATTAGTTATTGGAAGTGGAATAATAACAGGACATGAACAAGTGAAGACACATTGCCTGCACAGTGCTGTGTTAACCAGTGTTACTCGCGGGATGAAGTGATCCACGGCTCGTGGCTCCACCTCCTGTACACAGTATGGACCACTCACGGCCACCTCTAAGGACTTTAAAAGGACCGTAAATGTAGCAGCGTAAATGTAACCAATAGTAGTTATAGTTATATGAACTGGACAGCTGCAGTTAAACACTCCTCTTTCATGGAATTTGTGTCAGCCAAGCCCACAGCATCTCAGGAAAAGTGGGTTTTTATTACTGCCGCTGCCCTCAAAACAACATATAATTATTTTTCATTATTTTAACTTTGTGAATGAACAGTGTTAAAGCATTCTATATCATTTACAAAACTCCACTGGTTCATAAATTGCAGCAGCGTTGTCTTCTCTTCTTTAGTCCCTCAAGTAGCAGCTCTATTTGAAATGTGGTTGTAGGTGGAGTTTAGGTGTTTTTGTTCCACTTTAAAAACATGAAAAACGAACTAATTCAAACTGTGTTCCAAACTTATTCCTTACCTTCTAAATGCATTTTTAGCATCCTGGTTACTCTCTGTGATGAGTTTATAAGTGCTTTTCAAAACTTTGAATGATGGCAAAACTCTGCCAGAGCAGATTTTTGCCATCATGACAACTACTAGTGAGTTAACAGGTTGGTAGTTGTTTTTAATCGGCAGTGAACCATTACATTTAGCTGCAGACAGCACACAACAGTCTCAGGAACAAAACAAAAAACAAAAGCCAAGGCACTCTTCATGCATTAGTTTAAAAGCCCTTTATTTGTCTGTGCTAAGTCATTATTTTAAAACACTTCAAAGCTGATTTTTATTTGCCACACATAGCACATAGTGTGCCAGTCTCATTTTGACCCTAAGAGCTGTTTTTACAGTATCTGTAAAAAGCTGGGGAAAAAAACTAAGGTTATAGCCCCTTTAAGCAGCAGGGGGCCAGGGATGGGGATATGCAAACCAAACTTTTCGGATTTCTCAAGTCTCAATTCCGGTGGCATGGCAGCTGAGTGGCTAAAATTCAGGGTGTCATGTTCTGGGCATGACACCCTTTCTGTGTGGAGTTTGGATGTTCTCCCTGTGTGTGGATGGGTTTCCTTCAGGCACACCGGTTTCCCCTCAAACATACACCACAGGTCGAATCCTCCAGCTAAGGTAGCCCTGACCAAGACTAGCTCAGGATCTGCGGTGCTCACTGCTCCTGACGTGTTGACGCAGCAGTCAAATGCAGAGGACAAATCAAGTGTAGCTTAATCTTAACTTTAAATGCAAGACAAACAAGCATACCTCATTTGAAATCCAACTTATAAGAATATGTAGTATGTAAAAAAGCATAAATAATTAATGACACTGTTTTGGTTTCAGCTACTGATGATGACCGACCTGGAACAGTCTTCTGACTCTGGACATCATGTAGTCTACCCCAACCTGTTGCACTTTCACTGACCTGGGGAAGGAAGAAGCTTTCCTTCCTGAAAACACTTTTTAATAGAATTAGACTTATCAAAAAGTTGAAGCATTCCCTGGTCTATACTTTTACTGGCCTGGCCTTTTTTCCCAAATGTGACCCGAATAAGATGTTTTCATGTCAGTGTGAACAGGCTGAATCTGGGTGGATTTGGTCCACTAGAATGAGCCAAGACATGTTTTTCACACAATTACGAATGTATGAATTAATTTATTTTATTTTATATTTTTGTTGTCATTCTAGCACTGCTTCTTGGAACTATAAGAGATGTAACTCATTAGCACTTAGCCCTTTTTTGTACAATCAAAATGAGGGGAAAAAAATGGGGGGAAAAAAATCTCACAAGATCATTTTCCTCATATGTGCACAAACTCGTGACCATTACGTCTTGTGATGGGCCAAGATCTTGTGCCCTATCCCAATATACTTGCCACATTTATTCACTGGAAAAGACAGAGATCAAATACAATCAATAAAATGCCTGCCAGACAACTGTAGTGAAACAAGAGTGAGATTTTAAACTTGATGGATATTTTTATAAAGAAAGTGTGACACAGACAGAATATCAACTTTTGCCTGTTTAAAGTAATCTTCAGTATATATCAGCATTTTATCAGTATGTATTTTAAAACGGCCCTCACATACCATAGACTGTATATAGACAAAGATAACCTGCTAGCAGCCGCATTCCAAGTAGGAATTCAGCATGAGCACAATTCAGCTCCATTGACTCTGAAAAACCATTGCCCCTGTTTCTGTAACTGCTGCTGTCACACTCGTCCAGCGGTGTGGGTGGGAACGGGCGTGTATCTTCAATACCCTCCCTCCTGATTGGCTAACTCATGCTAGATAAATTTGCAGCTTTCTGGTTGAAAACATAAAATGAGTGTGTCCTAGTTCCAGTCATCACTGTGATTTTAAGAGCCCTGATTACAGTCAGGTGTTTATGATCACAAACACATGGCTGCAGGAGCAGAGTTTGAAGTGTGGATACCTGTTAAACTCATCACATTAATCACACCGTTCCTTAAACCTCCAGACCCCCCTCCCTCTCTTTAGTCCTCTGGGTGTGTGTGACAAAGTGGGCCTTTGTCCCTTTTTTAATAGTACTATAATTTGGTTTGTGCAAATGTCTGTTCATTTTCAATAACTTCTCAATACTAAACTAAACAGAACTATCCCCGGTTTGTTTTGTTTAGTTTTTCAATCAGTTAAGTCACCACACACAAGTTAGTTTAAACATATTTTATTTAGTTAAATGTGTCAATTCAGTTCAATACAGCAATCCTCTTATCTGCATCGCCACATGGTCCAAACGAAGAGGGGGCATGCTCTATGGCTGTGTCTCAATTCGCCAAATGCACCCTTCAAGGGTCCTTACGAAGTACTCTTCAAAAGTGCAGTTTGAAGGTTCCGGTGGAGAATCTGCCCTCCTCAGTGTAGCCGCCATCTTGCTGAAGTGGGACAGACTCACACCACGGACCGCACTTCCACCGCTGTCTTTGAGCGTACGATACGCACATTACGTACGTTATTTTTAATGATTTATTATTTAATAGAAAAAAAGTCAAGATGTCGTCGTCACAGCCGTTTCTTTCTGTTTAGATTGAATATCAATAGGCAAATATAACGTTCGAGGTGATTTTTTTACTCAATTGTAGCTACTTCATAACTTTAACAAAATATACCTTGTGAAAACGTAATAACAGTGACAGAGGTAACAATATAATTTTCACATTCATAGTCTATAAACCAGAGAACACTGATTAGTTGTACATAAAGTGGGATATTGCAGTTTAATGGTTCGGTATTTTGGCCAGTGGCTACACCACTTTAATAACAGTAGAGGGCGCTGTTTCCCTTCTATGCCGTGCCAGTTCTTTTCATCTGATTATTATAAGGTATTTTCTAGCAGTGCAGCACTACATCAAACTAGTGTCTTGATTTACTAACACGAAAGTAAATGACACGTGCCCACGAGGGGCGCAGACCTATGGAATGTACCGGAACACATGAAGATTTTGTGCACGTCTCAGGACTCTCTTCTGTCCTTTCCTCATAGTTTGTTGCTTCATTGTTCACATTACCTGTGTGCAACTCATTAAACTCTTCTGACTTTACGTTTCAGTCTCTTGGTCTTTGACGCTTATAATAGAAACGAAGATTCTTACATTATTCTTATTGCAGTAATAATTTTTAATGATAATAATGTCTTCTTATTGTCTAGCAATAACTGCACATTCCTTTATTCCATGTAACTCCTTTTTAATCATCAAACACACTGTACAGATCTTTATTCAGATTTAACAGCTTCATGTCACACTGTTGTAGATGAGGTAAACCAGTACGAACATTTGAACGTATATTGCGCAACGGACTCCATTTTCTTCTCTTTTTTGCGTAGGCGCGGTGCATGACGGGATATAGAAGTGCGTGAAGTGTGCACGGATGCAGGCTTCAGTTACGTCAGATCTCCATGGAAACGGTGCAAAGGGAAGGGCAGGTTTGTCGGCCGCATTCAGTAGGGTGGGGTGAAATGGGACAGCCCTTGTCGCGCCGGAAATCACGTCACTGCCCTTCGAACCGCCCTTCCAATGGTGATTCTAAGGCCAGGTGGGCGAATTGAGACACAGCCTATGTCTGCCATTTTATAGGCTTGAGAGGGGTCGTGGGCCGGACCATGTGGAGGGGAAAATTGTTTTAAGTTTGTTTATTTCTTTGTGTTAATGACTTATGTATTTTTGTTTCAATGATTTAAGTGTTTATAGTTTATTTTGTTAAACACTTTAGTAAAGGGACTTGGGCCCTGAGATATGGTTTTATATTGAAGGAAATGCTAATGTTACACCCACAGCACCTGGAGAAAAGATGGAGTATACCGGGGGAGGAGCTTCCGGTGCAGGAGAGTATTTTAGCAGGGCTAATTAGACAGACGAGAGACATCAGTGTAGCCAGGGTACACGTGGCTTGTTCCTTGGTTGTTTAAGTTTTGTTGTTTAGTTTTCGTTGAGCACTGCTCATTTTTGCAAATATGTATTATCTTTTGTGTTCACGGGCTACCACTATGCGGATAATACATTTTGTCTAATGGGACTTCTTTTGAGTCTGCCTCCTATTTGATCACTTCGGGCCAGCTTCCCCACTATATATATATATATATATATATATATATATATATATATATATATATATATATATATACACACACACACACACACACACACGTTGTGTTGTATTTCCTGTGATGTCAAGTCCACCTGTCCCAAGAGAGCCAAGTGCATGCTTGTGAACTCTTCAAGACCATTCTCAGAGTCTGCTCCCACAAGTACACAATTACATAAGTACAGAGTCTGCATATTGGGAATTGAGAAATGGCCTATTTGAAAGACAGTTGTGGGCAGAGTTTACCGGTAGATGTTTTGGCCCTTGTTATCTTTATGATTGCAAGGTAACAGTTAAGGAATTACCTCTATGTATGTCAACATGCTCTGACCATGTCCAATCAGAAAGTACAGTTATGAATTTCAAAGAAAAAAAAAAGACAACATTTTATTTCTTTATTTTTTTGTGTGAAATCATTTCAATGATGTTAACTATGATTTACTGAAATACGTTGTCTAGCCTGGCTTTTTAACTTTTTCATATTTTTGTGATTTCCCCCATTTGTATACTGTGTGTTTGTCATTCCTCCTGCCTGACACTTTGAGTCGTGTCGGCCACATTGCAAGGCTGGTTTTCCGCACAGAGACAGCAGAGAGGACTGATGCTTCAGGCACTCCAAAATACATTTAACCATCTCAGGGACTTACAAAGACCTTTAAAAGGTAAAACTGTTACTTAGTTCTGCTTTAAATGTGAACTATGTGAATATGAATCCTACTATTAAAACAAAGCTTGCAAATCTAATTGCAATTGCCAGAAATCACAATTAGATATTTTTCCTAAATCGTTTAGCCCTAGACACAATATATGAAGAGCACAGCAAACTTATGCCATCTCCTCGAGTTCAATTAGAAGAATATGTGGGCCTTATATTCTTGCAAATTATCCTGTACTGTGTAGTAGTGACCCTTTTTTGAGTTGCAAATGTGACATTTGACAGCCATTATTGGAACCATGTTTAGTATGTTACATAAGTTTGTTTTTTGTTTTTGTAACACAGTTACTTTTCAAATAATGCACTTTGTATGAGGCATGAAACACATTTACAATTGTTTTTATTTATTTTTGGCAAATGTTTTCTTAAAGGTCTTTTCATGTTATCACAACAATTACAGATATTTTCATTACAGAAACAGTGTGTTTATACACTGTGTTTATTAGAGCAAAATAAAATAGCTCTTGTAGCTTTTCAATCATACAAACACCAGTACATATGACAGATTTTTTCTAATTATGACTTGGTTTGGTGGGATAGTACCTGTGGTAAATGCTTTATCATAGTTTCACATCAGGAAAAAAAAAAGTTGAAAAGTTCTAAAGTGTGAGTTATAAAATACAGGGACACTTTATGCACAAGGAACACATTTTTAGTTTAAACAGTTTAACAAAATGGAGGTGTTGTCATTTAATTTATTATTAACTTACGGAAGCGCACAAAAAAAAGCTGTAAGCTGAAATGAGCTCACATGTTTGGGCATTGGGACCCACCTTGAGGAGCTGTTATGGCCTTCTTTACCCTGAATCTTTACTTGTATTTTTATGGATTTCATTAATCCCAACCTTCATTATACCATCTGTGGTTATGCATGGGTGTATCCATTGTTTGTTGCATCCAGCGGCCTCCAGCCACTTGGTGTAGACTAAAATGTTGGGGTTTTTTTGATGGTATAAATACACTGTATGTATGTTGATTTGTCAGCTGAGGGCGAGACGACACTTTTAGGAACAACAGCTCTTTGACAATTGTGCACAACTGATTCAATAGACCAAACTTTTTGATTTAAGACGTCTTTGAAATAAATCGAAATAATAATAATAATAGATTTTTTTTTTTAAATGCTACCCTTTGCTTTGGTCACTGCTTTGCACTCTTGGCATTCTTTGACTCTGACAGGGCACAACTGTGAAGTGAAAACCATTTCAGGAAGATTCATCATGAAGCTCATTGAAAGAAGGTCAAGGGTTTGCAGCTGTGGTTTTCAGAATCTGGGATGTAATGATGTCAAACTCAGATGGAGGACAAGAACCAGTGTGTATTTCTCATCATTAATTCTTTGTCATATTGACGATTTTTGTTTTATTGATTATTGTCAAAAATATGTAAAAGGGGAATTTGCACGTTTTGTCAGTGACTAAACCCTATAGCTTGCTTTTTTGCTACTTTATTACACAAACATCATTTTAACTGTATTCATTATAGCTATTCCCCATCTGTATTAAATATTATTGGTCTAAAGAATGTTGGGACGTCATCTGAGACCCAGCAATTTTTTTATTTTTTTTTTCACAATAGATGTTGGTGTAATCCCTCTGTTGTCCAGGTATGATCCATAGCAAAAGAAAAATTCAATTCTGTCAAGTGAATAAGTCTCACCGCTAATCCAAGCCTCTTCTTCAGTTTTGGTCTGATTGCTGGTGGATGCTGCCTTTTATCTATGTGAAGGGAGGAGCTAACTACACTGACACTAACACATCTATTTGTATACAGTTTCTATTTCTAAGATAGGTTTTTGAACTTCCCTAAGTGTGTATGAACTGTGTCTGTGTGATATTTTGTATAATCATTTAGACCCCTAATGGATGCTCTCACTCCTATTAGCATACTGGCTATTATCACTATTGTTTTCCTTGTTTTGATTTAGGAGTTATAAATATGAGCTAAATGATGTCTAAGGTCCCCACTCATGTTCAAAGATGGATTGTCTTTCCTAACAAAAATGGCCTCTTTAACTCCCCTCTCAAACCATTTTCTTTTCTCACTCTCTTCAAAGGAGTGGTTAGTGGCTTTAAGATGGAGATCTACTGTGGACTGAGGCCCAGATGAGTTCTCGCGACAGTGTTGATACATTCGCTTTGTGGAGTGGCTGTTTAGTTTTTACAATATAATTCTCACTGCACTCTTCACTACACTGAATGGAGCAGACCACATTGCTTTGTTTATAGCTTATTATTTTGTCCTTTGGGTAAACCAATTTCTCTCTAGTCTTTGTAGGTTTTAAATTGATCGGGATTTCATGCTGTCTGAAAATCTTCTGAAGGTTTTCAGATACACCAGCTGTTGTTCTGATTCTCTCTTGTCCTGTTTTTTTTTAGTTTTTCCATTTTTCATATATCTTTATTTATACAGGGAGAACCCAATAAGAGTGCTCAGACTATCCTCAGACTATCCTTATCATTCTGTTCAAATACAGAAAAAATACAAGCAAAAACAAACAAACAAATAAGTACATAAGTCTATTTAAACCATTAAAAACAGGTGTAGGTGTGTGTTTCGTCAAGAGATTATTGAAGTGCATTTGTGGCACCACACCACTTTAAAGCAGCTCTGCTTGTGCACAAGTCTCTCCATGGCCTAGCACCAAAGTACAACTCCAGCATGTTAGTGCCATATGAACCATCTCACACTCTGAGGACTTCAGGGACCAGCCTCCTGCTGGTGCCCAGAGTCAGGACTAAACATGGGGAATCAGCATTTCAGTTTTGTGCAGCTAAAACCTGGAACACTCTTCCTGAAGATATGAGACATCTTCTTTGACAATGTTTAATCCAGGCTCAAAACAGTTCTGTTTAGCTGTGCATATGACTAAAAGGTTTTTATTCTGCACTTTTGTCTTTTAATGCTAATTTTATGATGATTATTTGTGATTATTTATATTTTGATTTGTTGTATTGTGATTTTAATATCTTTCTCATTCTGTAAAGCACTTTGTGCACTTGTGTAGGAATTGTGCTATACAAATAAACTCGCCTTGCCTTGCCTATTATGTGTGGTGGATAATGTTGAGTAAAGAATGTGTTCTTCAAAAAAATGTATGACTTTTATTTCTTGATAGTGGGAGAGTGTTGTCACAAACTAAGCCCATATCTGTCCACTGTGTAATGCCTGCATCTTATTATAAAGTGTTTTATTCTCTGGTAAGCAGAAAGTGTCTGTTAGCATGCCATTTGTTGTTAGCTTTACCATCACAGGCAAAACTGCACTGGGCTCTCAAGGTTGTGAAAAGTTCTTATAAACTCATTGTGGTAAATACTTAAGGTATCACTTTGGACCACTGTAAACCATTTAAAATGAACTAGGGCTGTTTTTCACTTTTTTAACATGGTAAAAATCAGGTGCAGCACCTTTAAGTTGAATAAAAGTTCATTTTATTTTCACTGAGGGTTTAGTTGACTGATATGTAACTTTTTGATAACTCTTCGTCCTGCTGGTTGGCTTCATCAAAAATAATTTCAACTTGGCGCTGAATAAAGGTCATTCGGATTCTTTTTCCAGGATTGGGCATCACAATTGTACCCAACATTCAATTGAAATAAGACAAACTTGTGGGCATTACCTAATATTATCTTGAATTTACTGGCAAACAAAGAGAAGAATCACACACAGCAGTGCTAAGAGGACAGTCATGGACACACCCTGTGCTTGTGTGGTATGGACTCAGCCTTGCCGTACATGCACCTCTACTGCCCTCTTTTGGAAATAGTGTGACAAACTCATTTTGATCAAAGATTTCATATTGTATGTAGCCTGTGCAGATCAGATAGAGTCCTTTTAGGTTTAAAGTGGAACTAAACCCTAAATCCATTTCTTCCCACTATGAAAAAGAGTACATGGTGTTTTAGTAGCATTATCCACAGTGTCAGTGTGAACAGCTGATTCAGATTTTTTTTAAATCTGACCCAGGCCGCATTTGTATGTGTCATAAATCTGATATGTTTCTGATATGACTCCAGTCTGAACGCTCATGTCACATTCATGTGACTTACATGTCATTGATGGAAATGGCAGAAAGGGTCACATAGACTGCCATAACTGAAATCCTTGCATTCCTCCTTCTTGATATGCTTCGCGAAATCACTTGATTAAGTAAATGTTGGCTCCGGTTGCTCAAATAACTTGAAATAGCCACAAATGCGCCAGAACTGAGATGAATCAGGGCCAAGTTTACTTCCACAAACACAACATACTACGTGTGAGGTTATGTGCACCTTTGTTTGAACTTTTCTATTATTATTGTATGTTACGCACCATAATCAGTCCATCAAGTGTTTATTACTTGTATGTCTGTGTAAACCCTCAGTTGTCCAGGTCTGATCAATAGCAAAAGACAAAGTTTAAATCTGTCAGCTGGACAAATCGTTGTAGGAGTGAAGACGTTTCACTGCTGATCCAAGCCTCTTCTTCAGTTCTGGTCAGAATGCTGGTGGCCACTGCCTTATATTTAACTGAGGAGAGGTGCTAACCACACTGAAACTGTAAACAGCTATTGTTTCTTCAGCCCTTAATGACCCTGCTATTGTTCTCATTGTTCTGGGTCTGATGATGGAGTTGTAGATGGAGGAGAGATTATGTCTCAGGCCCCCATTTCTGTTTAAGGATGGATTCTCTTTCTTAACAAAAAATAGCTTCTTTAACTCCCCTCTCAAACCATTTCTTTTCTCTGGCTAAGATCTGAACTTCACTGTCTTCAAAGTAGTGGTTAGTGGCTTTGAGGTGGAGATGTATGGTGGGACTGGGGTCCAGAGGAGCTCTCGCGCTGGTGTTGGTACACCCTCTTATGGAGTAGCTGTTTAATGCTTTAGGGGAGCTGAACAAGTGTGTTTGGAAACTCACAAAAATAGCGAGAATTCAACTTGTTGGCTAAGCTTGTCCGTAGTGACAAAATCCAAAATGTAAGACTTAGCAGCCCAGGCCTATGGCATATGCAAGGGTGACAATTGATCTCAATGTCTAGACGTACATTTATGGATGACGGTGATTTATTATGGTTGATATGAAGACCCTCAAATTCCCACAGTTCCACCATAAAAAACACAGTCAAAAAGTGTATGTCCAGGCTAGCTTCCACCACTATAGCTCCCCCACCTGTTTCAATTAAGGTAGTCTACATTAGCTCCACCCTTTAGGCTACACCCATATACACTACCAAATCAAATTCAAATGAATTAAGGAACATTATATAACCAATAAACATTTAATAACTATAACAATATATTTAAATAAGGATTAGACTACCTTATGACGCTATTAAAAATGGCCTCTACATTCTCTCCCTTATGTAGCTAGTTCTCTAAATGGCATAACCCACCCAAAATCTAACGCAAATGTTTCCTTTGGCTGACATAGCAAAATGAATGACGGGCCTGATCTGGCCCAAATGCCCAAAAGTCACAGCTGTCTGACAGCTCTATGACAGTTTGGTCTACTCCACTCTATGTGCAGTTCTATAACTGGGCTTACTCCACCCTGTCAGCTCTGTAACAGTTACAGTAGGTCTTACTCCACTCGGTAACAGTTACAGTAGGTCTACTCCACTCTGTAACAGTTACAGTAGGTCTACTGCACTCTGTAACAGTTACAGTAGGTCTACTGCACTCTGTAAGTTAGAGAAACATATATTAGTGAAACTGTGGGAAAATGGAACAATGATAGTGTTTGTACCATAAAATCAAAGTTTACACATTTCACCTGATCAGAATTCTACTTATTCAAATATAACAGACAGAAAAAGTCAACAGTGTGTAAGCCTAGGTGTTGACACTTTTTAAGGAATTTTCAGGCCCAGTTTTTAGATTGTTTCCTAGTAGAATTGTCCTCTTCCTCAACTCACCAGATTGTCGCAGCAATTGCCTGAGGAACAGAAATACTCTCTCTAGCCCTTATTTATTCCTCATTCATCACTGATCATTGGGCTGCACACAGAAACACCATGCAGCATGCACCACGCGCAGAACACACGCGCAAACAATCAGGTTTCAATTTGACGCAACGGCGTTTGGCGTGGATGTGGGCCAGTGCTTGTAGGCGGTACATGGGGCGTTCCCAGGTAGCGCTGACAGCGGAATGACTCTGTCCAGCTTTGCTCCTGTCAGAGCCCAGTGCACCTGTGTGCTGTTGAGCCGCTCAGGGCCGCCCGCTGCCTGCACGTTCTCCCGGCCGCGCTCTCGCTGTTGACCGGGCTGTCCTCGTTTCAGCGGCCTGCGCTCAGCCCTCAAACTATGAAATCGAAGCTCTCCTCCGTCGCATTTGGCTGCTTATTGGCGTGTGTTTGTTTTTTAACAGTGCCATGGATTCAATCTGTGCCATATGATAAAGGTAAGTGTCATCTGCTTGTCCCTGGCTAAACAGTTGACTATAGCCTGTAACTGAGAATACAACTAGGCTAGCACGCTTTTGGGGAATGCATGAATTCCCCAAAGCGTTTGATCAAAACAAAAAACACTGAAAGCTTATATATATATATATATATATATATATATATATATATATATATATATATATATATATTATATATATATTATATATATATATATAATGTGTGTGTCCATCCTAATGTATAAGATATAGTATTCAAGATATTAGATATAGTATTAAAGAAGAATAAATATTTTGTTTATACTCCTCTTTGGATGGGGTTTATAGATGTCTTTAAAATATGGGCACTTTTGCTGTTGCACCCATTTTTGGGTGAAAACATCCCACTTCATGCAATGACAGTAGATACAAATTGTCAGATCTACTCTTGTTTTTGATGTAAAATATCAAGAACCAGCGTCAGAACACCCAGGAAAGAGCTGCTCATTTCCACGGAAGTCACTGCCAATGGATGAAAAACAGGATGTTTTAGAGCACATGTGTCAAACTTAAGGCCCTCGAGCCACATGTGGCCCTCCAAATCATTTTATGTGGCCCTCAACAGGGTAAATTAAAAGGTATGATGGTCTTAAAATGTCATTTTTATCAAGAGATATGCTGTTACACAGTCATATTTTTACATCTATGCAAATTAATATGCAATATTTGTAACTTGAATAAGTAATAAATGCAGAAACAGTTACTTAAAAGTTAAAAGTAGTTACATTTAGTTTAAATCTGGCCCTTTGAGGACAGACAATTTGCTGATGTGGCCCTTGGTGAAAATGTCATTGACACCCCTGTTTTAGAGGAAGTCACTGATGATTATCACAAGCCCGGCACGAGACTCTTTTTACTGGGGCACGTGCCCAAGTATAAATCAGAAGTGGCTTGCCCCTCTGTGCAGCTCACAAAATAAGCTATACTAGACATAGGCACAGAGGATAGGCTGCAGGTCTGTGATTCATGTCAAACATAATAAGCAGGCTGGCCAGATACAGCGGGTGTGGTTCAGGTTTGGTTCGGGTGTGGTTCGGGTGTGGGTCGGGTGCGGGTGATGTTCAAGCGATTCTCTGCTTCATTATGGCAAGGCAGCACAATAAGCATCTTCTGAAGCTTTGGAGCCAACTTAGACAAACTGTCCATAAGCAGTAAAGTGCATTTTAACAAAATGTAATTAAAAACAAAATATTTAGCTGTTTTAGTTTATCATCATCATGGAAAATCTTTTTAGTTTATTATCACAAAAATAACACTTGGTGGATTTTCAGGTGTCAATCAGCTGGTAATGATCAACCTAAATAACATTGGCCTTCATTATTCACATGTTTGAAT
Source organism: Periophthalmus magnuspinnatus (assembly GCF_009829125.3). Classification (NCBI taxonomy): domain Eukaryota; kingdom Metazoa; phylum Chordata; class Actinopteri; order Gobiiformes; family Gobiidae; genus Periophthalmus; species Periophthalmus magnuspinnatus. Next base: position 21,081,229 of record NC_047135.1, on the reverse strand, counting down.
GACTGCTAACAAATAAAGATGTCTGAATACTTTTCTTTTGTAGAAACTGAGACTTTTATTAAAACTCTAAAACTATGGCATTTGAGCTGTTCACGTGACATGGCGCAGTTGGTAAAAGCCTGTCATGGGAGATCATTTTCAGTTTGGCTGCTACATGCTTTTATTCATCTAAAATCCACCAGATTACAGGAAATTATATAAATTTTGTGCAGAGTTTCCTAATGGGTGACCCTCAGACATCCATGCTTGAAAGAGGTGTACTACATCACATTTTTGAGAAAACTGTAGGTACAAATGAAAGGGGCTGGTGCCCCATATAGCTGTAAATCTAGTGACATCACTGATTAGCGCTAGCTTCTCTCTGCCCCGGGTAAACGGTGTTACAGATCTGTTGGGGACAGACTTTTCTCTCACTGCTTTCCTTTAGTGCAGATGAGTACGCAAATCCACATATCCACTTCAGACAGGGTAAAAAGAGAGCCACATAAGAATGTTTACATCCAATTTAGACAGTGCCTATTCAGGGGCCCTGGCTTTAGGTGGCTGTGCCGATGCGCATGCGATTGTGCATCATTTGATTCTGTAGTTTCCTGTAAATGAATAGCCCTATTGACTATATTGAGCTTTTATAACCACATTTTTTTCAGAATATTATTTTCTGAACTTTGGTCACAGCTAGCAGTAAAGGTTTATAGCTTCAGATTTTATGATCATGCTTAGAGGCTGCCATCATGTAAATCTGCCTAAATGTCTGGGTTTTTCTAAGCCTGGCAAAAATATGGCATCAAGTTTACATATGTCAGTCTTTTGTGTAACATTACATGTGTATACTTTAAGACAAAACCCCAACCCATAAACAAAGGAATGTAGTCTACGCCATTCAGTGTAGTGAAGAGTGCAGTGAGTGGTACATTGAAGAAACTAAACAGACCGAAAACAAAGATAATAATGGCAGGGTCATTAAAGGTTGAATATGGTAGTTTTAGCTTAAACTAGAGACAACAGCTATTTACAGTTTCAGTGTAGTTAGCCCCTCCCTTCAGATAGATATACTGTAAGGCAGTGTCCACCAACAATCTGACCAGAACTGAAGAAGTGTTCACTCCTACAACGACTTGTCCATTTGACAGATTTGAACTGCATCTTTTGCAATGGATCAGATCTGGACAACTGAGGGTCTACACAAAAAGCTATGTTGTTGTAAGCTTGCAGAGCAAGGTGGATTCTCGCGATATTTATGTGTTCAACTAACTCACAAGAATCCATCTTGGCATGTTCCCTCTGTAAGTTTAGTTAGGCAGACAAACCAATCACAGAACAGCAGCAAAACAAACATGGCTGCGCTGACAGACATACTTGAGCCTGTTTTAGCATCAATATAGACTATTTGATTTGTGTAAAATGTGCAGAAGGAAGCGCTCTGTACATTTGAGGACAAGGAAGATGTGTGTTCTTTTCTCTGAACTCAATGCTTCGACCAATAAGATTCAAATAATCGTCGGGATGTTCCGAGTTGTGCGATCATTTTCAGCGAGAGCCATTCCAGATTGATAATTTGTATGCAGAGTGCTACACATATCAATCTGGCAATAGACACGGTTTTAACATAGTCTGTGCCAAGTGCCAAAAGCATAATGTGCTTTCCTACCAGTGACAGAAGAGTTGAAGAAACAGTGTCTCCAGTGTGGGACTTTTACAGTTTATCAAACTCAAAGTATTGTGTTTAATATCCACAGACAGTCTGCAAGGTCCATGTATAAAGTTGAAGACAAACACATACAGTGGCTTGCAAAAGTATTTGTCCCCCTGGAACTTTCTCAAATTTTGTCAAGTCACAACCACAAATTTTAATTGGTTTTAATTGGCATTTTATGTGAATGAGTAACACAAAATGGTACATAAGTGTGAAGTAGAAATAAAATTATACATCAATTCTAGATTTAAAAAAAATAAATAAATACAAAACTGAAAAGTGCAGCGTGCAAAAGTATTCAACTCCCCTAAATCAATACTTTGTGGAACCGCCTTTTGCTGCATTTACAGCTGCAAGTCTTTTGGGGTATATCTCTACCAGTTTTGTACACCTACAGACTGAAATTTTTGCCCATTCTTCCTGGCAAAACAGTTCAAGCTTTGTCAGGTTTGATGGAGTTTGTAAACTGCAGTTTTCAGATCTTGCTACAGATTCTCTATTGGATTTAGGTCTGAACTTTGACTGGGACATTCTAACACATGAATATGTTTTGCTTTAAACCATTCCATTGTCGCTTTGGCTTTATGTTTAGGATTGTTGTCCTGCTGGAAGGTGAACCTCTGCCCCAGTCTCAAGTCTTTTGCAGACTCCAACAGGTTTTATGTCCAAGATTGCCCTGTATTTAGCTCCATCCATCTTCCCATCAACTCTGACCAGCTTCCCTGTCCCAGCTGAAAAAAGTACCCCCACAGCATGATGCTGCCACCATCGTGGTTGACTGTGGGGATGGTGTGTTCAGAGTGATCTGCAGTGTTAGTTTTCCTCCACACATAGCATTTTGCTTTTGGGCCAAAAAGTTTGATTTTGGTCTCATCAGACCAGAGCACCTTCTTCCACATGTTTGCTGTGTCCTCCTCGGACAATGTAAACGAAACTTCTTATGGATGGTTTTCAACAATGGCTTTCTTCTTGCCACTCTTCCATAAATACCAGATTTGTGTAGTGCACAACTAATAGTTGTCCTGTGTACAGATTCTCCCACCTGAGCTGTGGATCTCTGCAGCTCCTCCAGAGTCACCATGGGCCTCCTGGCTGCATCTCTGATGAGTGCTCTCCTTGTTCGTTCTGTACGGTTTGTTGGACGGCCATGTATGGGTACGTTGGCAGTTGTGCCATACTCTTTCCATTTCCTTGTGATGGATTGAACAGTGCTTCTTGAGATGCTTTCAGGTCTGGTATGAAAAGGCATGTGCTATGGCCAATTCCATAGAAGCAGGTGACAGTGTTGATGCTACATTCCACAGATGTTGTGGCATTGCATTTGACCAGTACAGGAGTGAGTTTTTTTTCAAGTTTTAGCTGCACTTGAATTCCAGTTTTGACCAAGGAAGTCTAAAGACCCTAAATAACTTGGTGGATATGCTTCTGGTGACTGGTGAGGTTAGGTGTGTTGATGGCTACCCAGAGCTAAATAGGACTTCTGTGTGTTCAGTTAAGACTGTTCTGAGGGGGCTACCCTTGAAAGTGTGTGACCTGCAGTCAAGTGGAGATGCTAGTGAGGATTTTGATGATTGAGCCTTCATGTGTGACTTCATGTGAAGCCGAGAGGAGTTTCAATGCATTGAGGAGGTTGAAAACATGGCTACGTGCTACCATGGCGCAGGAAAGAAAGCTTGGACAATTTGAATCTTAATCATATATGCCAAGAGTATTTTTGGGTCCAGCGTCAGAAGGATAAATACATTATATATGGCTCTTTTGTGTAGCTTCAGCTGTAGATGCATTATGATTTCAGAGTTTTGGCGGCACAGGTAATCTTTCTTTGAAAACATTTATTTATGAGATGTCACTACATGTCACCTCTATTTAATCTTTAAATTGTTCTTTTTTAACAGTAGTTACTTTTATATGTTATTGTGATTGTTAAACAAGCATCTATTGTTCAGCTTGTTTTTAGACTAATAACTATGGGGCAGAGATTTTTACACTGGACACTTTTTGTGTTCCGTTAAAGTGTGTTTTAAAACATTTACCACTTTGATATTTGATTTTTTTCCTAAATATAAAATAAATAAATAAATAAAGAGGCTTGTCTTGGCTGGAGTTGTCAGAACAATTAATTATTGAATTTGTTTTCATATTTATATTTGTTTTGTTATTTGTTCAACAGTATAGTATAATTGCACATTATACTGAATACCCTTTCATTGTTCAAATGTCAAATATTCAATAATAGCCTAATCATAATAATATATTTATTGAATTTATTATTAGGTGAGGATTAACACGCATTGGATATGAAAGCACATGGATCCTATTGGGGTCTAATGGGTCATTTAAACACATTTAGTGTTCTCACTGTGAACTGTCTGAAGCCAAACCGCAGATCCTTTGTGTTCCTTCTGTCTTTGACCATCCGATAGAAATCACTAAATGTAGGATGTTAATTTGAAGTTGACAACGGCTTGCATCCTCATTCATTTCCATGTACGCAACTTCTGTTTTCACCCAACCATTTGCCAGCGCAGGAAGACGATCTATACAAATGTGTCTTTGTTTATTTTGTTATTTATGTGCTGGGTGTTCTACACTCACAAATGATCAAAAGTATACATTTTTTAAAAGAATATAGACTTTCCCTTTATATGCTCATATCACACCCGATCATGCTTTTATATCCAATATTATTTCTGTATGAATTAATTTTGAAAAAATTCTGCTGTTTTAGCCTAACTATTCATAGGATTTGTTCTTCCAGAAGAACATTTTGTGAATGTCAAAAATTTTCATTAAAAGGCCTTAATTTGTTCAAAAGAACGCTTCATTAATAAGCCCCATTGTTACTGTCCACATGTAGTCATTTCAATCACAATCTTGCATACAGTCCATTTAATATCCACATGCAGTCATTTTCATGTACGTGCAGGACTTTAGAACAGCTTTTTTCAGATGGCGAAGTGAAGCTGGGGTGGGCCGCCAAGCGCAGCCAATGAGAGCGGCGCTTATACAGTTTGGCGTATGTGTAATGAGCCTTAATTCACACAGATTTGTCTCACAATGAAGAAACTTGTATATTGCAATGCAGAATTCAAGAACAATAGGAGAATAGAAATATGGACTAAAAAATCAAGAGAGTTCAAAAATAGACTTTAATATAAATGATTTCACTGCAGTCACTTAACCTGCTGCTTTAGAGTATTTTTGATTCTATAGACGATCCAGCGCATGGTTAGTGCATTACATGTACAGGGCATTTGGACACTGTGCCAGGCTTTTTAAGCATTTAAGTGCCCAGACATGTGAGAAATCTGTGCTTGCGCAGACAGTAACAGCCTCAAAACAATACTCATTGCCAGATGTGACCACTTAAGGCTAGATGAGGAGGAAGTATTAGGCATCCAGGCAAAGTCTGGTATTTAAGGGGACAGACATCGTCCACACAAAGTTGTGTGAGTGTCTCAGGGGTGGTGGTCTCAAACAATGTCAAACCGATGAAGATGAGTCTCATTTAGGATCATTTCAGATCACATACAGAACAAACAAGTACACACATGAACCATATATATGATTCTGTAATCATTTTGATGTTTTCTTTTTATTTAGAAAATACCTAAAATTCTGAGCTAAACTTCCTGTGGAATTGTTTGCCCCTTTGCAACTGAGCGACAGCTTCAGGAGTTTAAATGTGCGAAAAAAAAAAAAAGTTCCAAGATCTGTACTGGAATGCAGTCATTTCCAATTGTTTGAAGCTTCCATGTTAAAAAGAATGCCCAGTAGGCCTGTCATGATAAATACTATGTCGACTATGTCATCAACTTTTTATTTATACTTTTTTTGTACTTTTTGTACTAAGATTTGAGCTGTAGATAGCTGAATAACTTCTATGGGTAATTAAGTGTTTCATTTATTTACTCTAGCTCATGTTCATTAACAATAAAAATATACAGCAAATATAAAATGGTTATTTTGGGGAGATCCTCCTTTAGGTTTTATTGTGTCAGTATTATTGCTTATAGTCTATATTTTCTTTACCGTCATACTTCAAAATGTGTTATCGTGACAGGCCTAATGCCCCAAAAGCTCCCTCACCAAATTCCCAAGGGATTACCTACTGTTGGGCTGGTGTGCACTTGAGCTGCATTGGTGCATCGGCAGCATGATTCATGATGTGAAATTATTGTTTATTTTTTTATTTGCTGAAGATGTTTGAAAAGAAAAGGTCTATGTGCTTTAATTATTATTATTTTTATTTTTTTCGCAGATTAATGATTGCATGTATCCAGTAGCCTTAATGCACATTTTACATATTTTTTTTCTTATTTAAGCTCGAAAAAGGAGGGCGAAGAAGCTATCACTGCATATTTTGTGCCATATTAAAAAAAAGAGTTGTGTTTTTTTTCATTTACTCCTTTTATTATTAGTCTGTCTAAATCTCCACCTCTGTTCCACCTTGTGATGTCATGAAGCGGTAGTTTTCAAGCAGCTACCGTTTACTGTTTGTTCTATAGAGATTGGCAGTTCCAGGGCTGAAATTATTCGAATGATTCTAGTGCAGTTGTATAGAGTTTAAAATCACAGTGGAGCACTTCATGTATTACCACTCGACATCACAAGGTAGAACAGTGTTTTCAGTTTGATGGAAGAACTCAGCCTAAAAATGTTGGGTTTTTGTGTTAAACATGTGTAAATGAAATAAAACACAAGTCTTTGTTATGATGAGGAAACAACATTAGAACAGATCAGGAAACAGCCTAATATGGGCCTTTAAATTGTTTTGCTTGAAATGTTGTCAAATGGCTCATATGTGCTCTCCTCCCAGGCTCCCCTGACACCACACCGGATCTGCTGAGCTTGAGCCAGCGCCTGTTAACAACAACGGACCTTGGTGAACAGGTCAGACGGGACCTCAGCCTCATCCTAGAGCAGCTCAAGAACTTCTCTCAAAGTGCTAATGTCACCCACATCACCAGGGCTCCAACAGGTAACAATGCATTTATGTTATGATGGTTTTCCTTGTCATAAGTATTTTTTTATGGAATCAGTCAGTCACTACATTTACATGCACACCAGGAAAACCGGATAACTGGCCTAGTCCAATTTACACAGACATCAAAATGCATGTAATTCCAAGTAACACATCAGGGGAAGCTGGAGATATCAGGAAGAGAAATGTGGACTTGCACAAGTCTGGCTCGTTTCGAATAAATAAAATGTTACATACAGCCAGCTATTATGGCCTAAGGCAAAGTTAGAACACAGTAGTGAAAAGGCTTCAACAAGAAGTAAAGACAGGAAACGAGAGACCCAGGTGAGAGCGGGTGACATAAAGTTGCCCACAGGTCACGCAACACACACAACAGCAGCAAGGACAGGAAATTACTTATTTAGTCTTTGGAGGTTGTCTTTTTGCTCTTTGGAGGTTGGCTTCTGTTGTTTGGAGGTTGTCCTTTTGTTTTGATTGGCCCAGGTCATAACTGTCTGTATCCTGTTGATTGGACAATGATGATGTAACTTCTCTTGTAACTGTATATAAACTGTGCATTTTTGAAGAGCGTTAGTAGATTTCTCCACTGAGGGGCAATACGTACTCTCATGTACTAAATTTACTGTTTGCACAACTTGTCTGCAGAGCTCAACTCCCTGGCAATTGGGGGGTAGTGTGTTTGGTCGAGTCCTCTTGTTGCTCGGCTACGAGTGTGCCGGTAAATCTATGGGCCTGGATACAGATTTAAGTTGAAGTTATAGATCTTCAACTTTCATTCTGAGTGGGGAGAACGGTATCTGGAACATTTTGCGATTAGCGTTGTTACAATATCATCTTGGCTCTATCCTAGAAATACCATCGCCGGCATAAGAGCAGGGCTGCTTACACTCCGCGTCTTTGTTAAAGATGTGTCCTCTAGCATATTGGACTGAGAAGGCAATAAACACCCCAAAAAGACACTTATACTGACTGCATCTCATTTGTGCCTCTCTGAGAAATCTCTTAACTGTTAGAAAGTTTTTCTTCTGACATCCATGTAGCACAGGGGTGTCAAACACATTTTCACCGAGGGCCACATCAGCAAAATGGCTCGCCCTCAAAGCGCCAGATGTAAAATAGATGTAGCTACTTTTTTAACTTGTTAATTAACTGTTTCTGTATTTATTGCTTATTCAAGTTTTAAATATTTCATATTTATTTGCAAAGATGTACGAATATGGCTGTGTAACAACATATCTCTTGATAAAATGACATGTTAAGACCATCATACCTTTTAATTTACCATGTCGAGGGCCACATAAAATGATGTGGAGGACCACATTTGGCCCCCAGGCCTTGAGTTTGACACATGTGATGTAGCAGGACTCATCCCGGATCGGTAAGTTCCCACTTTTTACACTCTTCATGCTGGGAGGTCATCCAGTCTTGTGTGGTTTTTGAAGGTTACTGTTAGGGGTCCATTGGGATCTCTCCTTCAGGAAAAGTTAGTTACGTTGCTCTACTGCTGCGGCAATTCAACACTGGCTGAAACTGGTAAGAGTGTGTCATATCCACAGTGAAACAAGTACTGTACCAACATGGGCTGAAAGGCCACTCTGCCAGAAAGAAGCCATTACTGCAAAAGAAACATAAAAAAGACAGATTACACATGGCATCATGACGAAAGAACATTATGTGGAAATACTGAAGCAACATCTCAAGACATCTTCCAGGAATTTAAATCTTGGGGGCAAATGGGTCTCCCAAATGGACAATGACCTGAAGCATACTGCCAAACTGGTTACAAATTGGCTAAAGAATAACAAAGTCAATGTTTTGGAGTGGCCATCACAAACCCTTGATCTTCTTCCTATTGAAAAGGTGTTCTGGGCATGTCCCACCGGGACATGCCCAGCGTGTCCTGGGAAGACCCAGGACACGCTGGAGGGACTATGTCTCTCGGCTGGCCTGGGAACACCTTGGGGTCTCATCGGAGGAGCTGGAGGATGTGTCTGGGGTGAGGGAAGTCTGGGAGTCCCTGCTTAGACTGCTTCCCCCGCGACCCGGCCCTTGATAAGCAGAAGAAAATGGATGGATGGATGGATGAAAAACTGTCACCCGTCTCTCCGTAACTGCTGCTATCAGGGTCATCATTTTGCTTTTAAAATGTTTAATCTATGCTACATGATCCTGGTGTTTTTATTTATCTCATCAAGATATGAATATTAATAATAGATCAATGAGGCGCCTTCTTTTTCCAAGGTCACTCCTGTGTGTGTTAGCAACAGGTTTGACTGACGGCATTGCTAAGTGCCTGCTCCTTGCTACCAAGGTCCATGCTCACGCGCTACACTGTTGTGTGAGCATGGTGTGTGTGTGTGGGTGTGGGTGTGTGTGTGTGTGTGTGTGTGTGTGTGTGTATATGTATATATATATATATATATCAGTAAGATAACATCAGTTTTTGGCCAGAGTCTGGTGTTGGGCTTTTTAGCCACAGTCAGTAGAATAGTAGAATCTTAGGTTGCACTCACAATGGCCCGGTGATGTCATCACGTGGTCCTGTTTGTTTATATGTTGCGCAGCAGTAACACTTTAGTACAGAAAATCAGTCCAGCAGCATGAAATATCTCTTAAATAGTGAGGCAAGTATGAGTCCTACTATGATACTTTCCTCCCTGATAAATATGGGACGATATTAAAGTTTAGACTCACGATTATTTATTGACTAAAATAATTACAGTTAATGATGTTATCATGATAATTATTAAACCAAGGTTGAATTAAAACACTTTTTTTTTTTTTTTTAATCACTAAAACATCAGTTACCATAAATTTTGGACTTGAGCACACCTGAACATAAGCTGCACCAGCTAAATTTTAAAAGAAAGTACATCACATGTGTCAAACTCAAGGCCCGGGAGCCAAATATGGCCCTCCACATCATTTTATGTGGCCCTCGACGTGGTAAATTAAAAGGTATGATGGTCTTAACATGTAATTTTATCAAGAGATATGTTGTTACACAGCCATATTCTTACATCTTTGCAAATGAATATGTAATATTTGAAACCTGAATAAGTAATAAACGTATATATATATAAAAAAAAAAGTATCATAACATGTATCATGACTATTTTGATCTATTTAGCCACAAAACAGCGGTTTATTATAACTGGGCTTGCAGCAAGCCGGTTCACCATGAATTGGATAATTTAATATTAAGTTAAAACTATTCAGCTAGCGCTAACCTAGCGATAGCAAAGGTGACACAAACACATACCATTATTCATACAAATCCAAACTAACACAAACTACATTCAATAGTTTATTTCACATTGTATGTTACTTACGATGGATATTTTCAGCTCAAGTTTGACAAGCAATGCAGGATGGTTGTCTCGTAAATGTGCCTCGAAGCCGCAACTTTTTTCGGCAGGCTCTGCAGATTGGTGGCTCATCTTGTTGGTCTTGTTTTTCAAAGCCATAATAATTCTACACATCAGACTTCACCCTTGAATAGACGTTATAAATGTGTGGTGTAATCTTGATCCAGATCCACTGCCCACTAGCCATGACGGTGACTGTGGGTGATAAAGAACCATCCCCAATTCTGAATAGGCCTCCTTTTGGGCAAATACCAGAGCTAACATCTAAACATTGTACATGAAACATGAGGCAGGCTGGTGCCGTAAAGGTGATTATAATCATGTGCGATGATCACGATCATTAAAAAATGTCATTTACGATTAATTGCGAACCTTTTTGCTCACAATTAGCGATATTATTGTATATTGTCCCATCCCTACTCCCTGAATTTATGGATTAAACAAGTGTGGAGCAGCTAGGGTTAAAGAGGCTTCAAAACTTCTGTCTGTCCACAGTCCTTATTGAAGGTGAATGTGGGTTTGACATGAGCTTTAGAGCAGAGTTCATTCAATTTTCTCTCATATTCCCTATATTCTCTGCGCACGAGACAGGACTCATTAACATAAATTGTGTGTGCGGGTACATGAGCAACTATTGGGGGTATTATATCCCATAACCTTTATTAATGTATTGTTGACAATAGCCCAAATTGGTTGGATCTTAGAGCAAGTCTAGAAGATTTTCAGTGTAGGATCAGTAGGTTCCTTCCACATACCTGGGTGCATGCTACCAGACCCATCACACTGAACACAGTTTGTTTGGATATAGATAATAGCTAATGTGCCTTTCCTGGTTTTTACAGAGACTCTGCGGCCAAAAGTCAGGGTGCAGGAGGAGCGCTTGTACAAACCCAATGTCTATCTGTACCTACCCCACCTGAGGGAGCACCCAGACAGCCTCATGCCCAATGTGGTACTCAGCAAGGGCCGCACTGGAGGTACTCTGTCTGCATGCAACCAACAACAAAGCTGGTTATACTAGAGCTGTGTGGAAGCTTCTGGTGTACAAGCTTCCATGTGTTAAACTCTATGTGCATAACTTGATAGTGTCTATGTTGATACCCCAATTATAATGATAAAATGCTCACTACACAAAATAATGGCAGTTTCTCAAGTAGTTCCTGTCTTATACTAGTTCTGATATAGATCAAGACCATTGTGAAACAGGGCATTGAAATGAGGAAGCAGGGCACAGAAATCATCAGCTGTGATGAAGGAGTGTTCCTGCTATTCCTTCTTGGGACACTCTTCTCCAATCAACACAGACATGTGAAGTTTAGCATTGGCTTGTTGTCATGTCATTTGTGTCCTCTCAGTGTCCATGGTTCTGGGCATCCCCACTGTGAGGCGTGAGAAGCAGAGTTACCTGTTGTCTACACTGGACTCCCTCCTGTATGACCTCAGCCCCTCTCAGTGCCAGGACCTCCTTATCATCGTTTTTGTGGCAGAGGTACATAAATTACGTAAAGTGAAATTTCTTGAGTCGTCAGACACCATACTTTTACTTCTACTTGAGTTGAATAAATTCAACTGTGTAATACTAATACTGTAATACTCTTGTTTGAGTAAAAGTTCCGCCCCACCCATTGCAGTTCTTAAAAAGGTACTGTAATCACAATTGAACATGTGTTGCCTGTGCCTTAACTTACAGATAGAGGAAACATAAAGGTTTTTCTCATTCTCAGTATATGGAGTGGCCATGCCTTATGTGAAAGTTCAGAACCTCACTGAGCAGCAGAGGCTGCACTAGCACTGATTACTTCTGGTCAGAGTGAATCCTTTTAGATTTAAACCAATCGTCATGCCCAATGTTTCTGTAATTCAAGGCATTAAAAGTGGCTGTGTAAACCTTCAGTCGTCCAGGTCTGATCCATAACAAAAGACGAAGTTTAAATCTATCAATCTATGAACTGGACAAATCGTTGTAAGAGTGAAGATATTTCACTGCTCATCCAAGCCACTTCTTCAGTTCTGGTCAGATTGCTGGTGGCCACTGCCTTATTTTTTTCTGAAAGGAGGGGCTAACTACACCGAAACTGTAAACATCTTTTGTCTCCAGTTTCATCTGAAACTACCCTATTCAACCCTTAACGACCCTGCTATTGTTCTCATTGTTCTGGATCTGAGGATGGAGTTATAGATGAGGAAAGATTATGTCTCAGGCCCCCATTCCTGTTTAAGAAAGGATTCTCTTTCCTAACAAAAATAGCTTCTGTAACTCCCCTCTCAAACAATTTCCTCTTGCTAAGATCTGAATTTCACTATCTTCAAAGGAGTGCTTTGTGGCTTTGAGATGGAGATGTACGGCAGACTAGGTTCCAGAGGAGCTCTCATGCCGGTGTTGGCACATCCTCTTATGGAGTAGCTGTTTAGTTTCTCCAGTATAAAGCTCACTGCACTGAATGGAGTTCTTTTGTTTATGGCTTGAGGTTTTGCCCTTAGGGTGAACTAGCCTTTGTCTTAAAGTGTTTGTAGTCTAGTCTAGTCTAATTCTCTGAAGTTTTTCAGACACACCCCCTGTGTAAGGGATGGTAACACCTTTACTTCTAGGTTCAGATTCCCTATTGTCCTGTGTTTTTAGCTCTCTTAGATCTATTGAAGGCCCACTTTGGATATCCACAAGCTGAATGTGTTGTTCCTCCTTCACTTTTCCCTCTGTGTTTATGGGCACCACTTGAGCTCTGTGTTGTAGAGTACGGATCACTCCGAGTTTGTGCTGCAGTGGATGGTGAATCAAGTGAATCAAGCAGCAGGTATTGGTCTGTGTGTGTGGGCTTCCTGAAGACTGATGTTGATGCTGTGGTCTTTTTCTAGAGCAGTGAGAGCCTTCCTTTCCTCTGATGTTATGTTGGAGGGAGGAGGTTTGGCGCTGCTCAGTGCAGCTGTTACTTTCAGTTTCAGGTCACCAGCTCTTTGACTGGGTACCCAGTCAGAGAGAGAGGTACTTTCCAAAGGACTGAACTTCTCTGTAACATCCAACCAGATCCCCACAGCAGGCTACATTACAACAGCCATTAGAAATAATAAGCCTACAGAGGTGGAAGCAACTATGCTTTATGTTGACAATATTACATGATTTGAACATTTGTGTTTTTTGTATAACCCCTTCAAATATATTTTTTCTAATTTATGCTTTGAAAATGCCAGATTTTGGTCATTATTTAAAATTGAGTCCTTCTAATTACATTAAGTTCACATGTTAAATCTATTGTAGTTATCTTTTAGTTGCTTTAGTAGTTACCCAAACCCAATATTATTACTCTTGCTTGAAAAATTACTATACCACTGCTTGTAATATTGTTCTTTAAGTAACAGGAGTTGATTAAAATGTTTGGCCGGGGACTTCCGGTTCCGCTAGCGAAAGGATGACAGCTTGATTCTCGTGAGCCCAACGTTTTTTGCAAATTAACTCCCAAAAACACACTCTCTACAAATTCTGGTGATACTGATTGAAGATGGAAACGGGAGTTTTGACAAGAAGTAAGAAAAATGCAAATACGAATGATGAAGACACCGAGAATCATGGCGAAAAAGGCTGCTCTTCGGAGCTAGCGAGAGCCCACGAGGGTGTGGATATGCCTACACCTGAGCCTACGCTCTGGAATATCCTGAATGAGATCCGTGATTTCAGAAAAGATAATAATGATCAATACTCGGACATTAAAAACGAACTGAGAAGAGTCAATGAGAGAATAGATGAAGCGGAAGAGAGGATTGAAGAGACAGAGACCGTGTTACAAGCAGCATTCACGCTAATCAAGAGGCTAACGGAGCGCCAAGCTAGCCTGGAAGAGAGGCTGATAGATCAATAGGGCAGAGCGCGGAGGGAAAATCTTCGCATTTATGGTATACCGGAGGACAAAGAGGGGTCAGATATGGTCAGTTTTTTGGATAACTTGTTGAAAAGGGCGCTGGATCTTCCTGCTGATCAGGCACTTGGAATCGAAAGAGCACACAGAGCTTTGACAGCCAAACCCAATAGCAACACTCAAGCTAAGCCGCGCTCCATCGTAGTGAAGTTTGGCAGCTACCGCACTAAAGAGGAGGTCATCAGGAGAGCATGGCAGAAAAAAGAAGTGTATTGTGACAATGTGTGCTTCTTTGTTGATCACGACTTTCCCATTGAAGTGCTAAGAAAACGCAATGAATACGGAGAGGCCAAAAGGGTGCTGAAAGAGAAGCGTATTAAGTTTCAGACTCCATATCCAGCCAAGATGCGTGTTTTCTATAATGAAGGCACGCGCATTTATAAAGACGCGGCAGAAGCAAAGAGGGATATGGCATCCCGGGGGCTCCCTGTCAGCCTGGTGAAATCTCTAACTGCCCTCGACCAAGAAGAAATACGGCTTTTGTCCACCTGGTTACCTGCGAGGGGCCGGCGCACCCAAGGCGGAGACGGTCATCGCGGCTCGGCGGGGGAGACAGCGCTGCAGGGAGACGCGCACGCTCGAGTTAGAGAGAAGCTCCAGGAATTTCGAAGGCGCGCCCATACAGAGGACTAACGGATCCGGATCACTATTCCAGACCTATGTCTATTAAGACAGGTTATCTTTTCCACTTTTATGAGAAACGCCATGACTATTAAGGTAAATACACAGTCAAATCTGGTTTTCTTGCTCTACTTCTTTTTCAAATTTGCTACTTTTACCGAGTCGGGACTTAAAATGCTCCCTTATTTCTTCTGTACAACATCTTGCTAGTATGTGGACATATCATAGGGCCCCACCTTCTCAACGAGGTGGGACATTCCCCTATCTGGACCCACACCACACAGGGTCCTGTAGGGCTCATTTAATACGAGCCTCCGCCTTGGAAGCACCTGTTATGTTCTGTTATATTTTGTTCAGTGTTTTGTCATTTTTATTATTTGTGTTCTTTTGCTCTTTGGGAGAGAGCTTGTTGGTGCACAAGTTTAAACATATAGGAAGATTTATTTATTTTATTTTCTGGTTTATTTTATACGCGGGATAATTATATTATATATTTAATACACTATGGGTACAAAAGATATTAAAATAGTTTCTTTTAATGTGAAGGGGATCTCAAGTGCAGCTAAGAGAACCAAAATATTATCAAAAGTTAAACGTGAAAATGCTCAAATTGTACTTTTACAAGAGACACACCTCTATAGAAGGTTGTTTGACTTAATGATTGGAGCACCGGGGACTGTAATCTGTGGGGGTGACTGGAATATTAGGCTTAATCCTAATTTAGACACATCCAAAAATATACCCACAACGGCACTGCATAATAAAGTCAATAATTTAATGGGAGAGTTAGGCATAATAGACCTTTGGAGGGACTTTTATCCATCTAGTCGCGACTATACGTTTTATTCTCATCCACACGATACCTACTCCAGAATAGATTACTTCTTTGTGTTAAAGAAAGATCGTTATCGAATAGGTAGTTGCGCTATAGGCTCTATTGATTTATCTGATCATGCCCCTATTTTCTGTACAGTAGATATTGGAGATACACCACGAAATACACTATGGAGACTCAATACAAGTGTTTTAAACAACCCTCAGTTTGTGGCTCAGATGAGACAGGAAATAAAATGTTTTTTGGAGATTAATGATACAGGTGCGGTGGACCCAGATATAGTGTGGGATACTCTAAAAGCTGTAATGCGAGGGAGAATTATCTCTTGGTGTTCACACAACAAAAAAATAAAACAGATCAAACATATGGATCTTAATAGAAGATTGAAAGACCTTGAAATGCAACATAAAGATAAACAGTGCCCAAAACTTTTAGAGGAGATGAAAAAAACACGAAATGAAATAAATCTGTTTTCACAAGAAGTTGAAAAAAAGTTTGTCTTTGTGAAACAAAAATACTATGAAGCAGGCCCCAAAGCTGCAAAAATACTCGCAAGAATATACAAAAGACCCAACTTTTATCTTTCAATTATTCACCTCCAAAACAAATTCGTGACAAATATGTTCTTAATTGGGATCAACAAATACTGAAATATTTGGGTATTTATTTACCAAAGGATATTGCAACACTGGCAGAAATTAATTACAGCCCTTTATTAATAAAAATTAAAGAAGATATCAGAAGATGGAACTCGGTTTCCTTTCTGAGTCTGAGCCACAGAATTGAAAGTGTGAAAATGAATATACTCCCAAGATATCTTTTCTTATTCCAAGCTCTTCCAGTGGAAGTTACTTCAAAAGAATTCTCAGAATTAGATAGAATAATTTCTAGATTCATCTGGCAAGGAAAAAGGCCCAGGGTTAAATACAAAACTTTACAGCTTTTAAAAGGAGAAGGGGGCATGGCCCTACCATACTTTAAAGGATATTTTTATGCTGCACAATTCAAGCCTCTTATTAATATGTGCTCCCCGAAATTTCAAGCTAGATGGAAAGATATAGAACTTGCAGATAAAGATCCACCAATACATGCAGTCTTGGCCCATACAAACCTGGATTCTTATATCAAAGATATTAAGAATCCATTTATTAAAACTCAATTAAAAATTTGGATGAAAGTAAAAGGAGAATATCTGTTAGATGATAAAATACAAATCATACAGTGGTGTGCTTTTGATCCAGGATTTAGGCCTAACTTAATGGACAATACTTTTAGACGATGGACCCTAAAAGGAGTGACAACTTTTTACTCACTTACAGAAAATGGTAAATTTAAGGACTTTGATAGTTTGAAGACGGAATACCAGCTTGAAAATAAGGACTTTTTTAGATATCTGCAATTGAGGAATTATTTTGATCATAACATTTGGGTTAAAACAGATCTTAATGATCCAATACTTGCAATATTCCTGAAAGCTTATAAGAACAATACAATCAAAGGGGCCATTGCTAACTTTTATAAAGGATTTTTGGCAAAAAAGTTGCATTCAACAGAATATATCAAAGAAAAATGGGAGACTGAAGGAGGACTGATAATATCAAATTATGATTGGCTGAATATTTGTGAATCTCAATGGAGGTGTACTAATTTAATTGGAAATGTTTAATGCGCTTTTTTATTACGCCAAAGCAAAAAATACATTTTGGGGCTGGGAATGCTGGATGTTGGAGACAGTGTGGGGCTCAGGAAGCTGATCATTGGCATATATTCTGGGACTGCCCAATAATACAACCATTTTGGGTCGAATTCCACAGGACAGTAGTAAGTATACTTAAAGTAAAAGTAACATTACAATTTTCAACTCTTTTTTTGGTCATTGTGTTAATCAACTTCAGCAAACAAACAAATATTTATTCCAAATTTTTACATCAGCCACTAAAAAGGCAATAACAAGACGTTGGCTTCTTACTGAGCCCCCCACAAACTCAGAGTGGATAAACATTGTAAATGATATATATGTAATGGAAGCGATTACCTTCTCAAGAAACCTGTTTTCATTAAGTTATGGTCTAACTGGGTAAAATACATTAAGCCTTTACGTCCGGACTTTGTGGAGATCCGGCCCAACTAGCGCACCCTGCTGTAAAAGAGATGACCCCTCACTCCCGCGTCAGCTTTGATACTTAATTTTTCTTTATTTATTATGTAGGTCAGTGCAGCATTGTTTTCTCTCTCCCAGTGTATAAAGTTCTGTTTTAGTATAATTTTTGTGAAAAAAAAAAAAAAAAGACTGTGGATGGATTTTATGTTTGGTTTAATGTTTTGCACCTTGAATGTTTCCCACTGTCTGAAAATAAAGAATTACAAAAAAAAAAATGTTTGGCCACCATACCAACCTCAGCAACTTTAGCTGCATGTTGTCTTGCTAAGAGTCAGAACGTTTGCACCTATCACTGGTCAATACCCACTGATAAAACACTCTAGTCACTGTGAAATGCCCCCAAGAACACTCAAACTAGGGTTGCAGTATGTGTGAACCATGACACAGTGGTGCTGCTTATGTGTGCAGTTTTACAAATTTAAATTCTGCACATCTTGTAGTGTGACTTCTGAAAATCTTTGAATCACCATGTTTGACACAAAATTCTGACTGATTCTTTTTCTCTTTCGGACTAATTTTTTTTTTCTTTTCAGACAGACAACAATTATGTAAAGAGCTTAGCAGAGACAATCAGCACAAAGTAAGTTATTATGTAAGTTGTTATTTCAATCTTTATTAAAGAGGGGGTATTATATATATATATATATATATATATATATATATATATATATATATATATATATATATATATATATATATATATATACATACACACCCACCCACACACACACACTGAAAGCATGATTTTACTTTTAAACCTTGTGTTGATTATTTTGTGTCTTAGCATAAAGGTGAACTTGTTTCTCTGTAGGAATGTGACACAAAACTTATTTTAGGATGTCTCCACTAGAACCAGTCGCTTCGGTCACTGGATACTGGTATTCCTCTTTAGGTTGACAAGAGGTCTAGCAATACATCTTTTCAGTGACTGCAGGCACCTCTTAGTGACGCATTCTACCTCTCTGTAAACAGCTAACCATACATCTCTTTGTGACCTTGTACGGATAGTATGTAAAATTAGTTAAGTCCTTATAAGACCTGCCTTCTATAGATAGTACCTTGAAAAGGCTTTAAGTACTGGAAAACTCCTCTGAAACATAACGCATGTGCCTGCTGTCTGTAACTTCATTCATCTGATCAGATAAACTTCTTTCAACTCTCTACCTGGTCTGCGATCTCTTCCTTCACGATTTCACACACACACACACACCCACACACACACCCACACATATATCCACGCTCGGGACCCTGGGAGCTTGAGGGTTCTGCGCAGTATCTTTACTGTTCCTAGTGCAGTTTTTCGGGACTGAGATGGCTGACGTTTTTCCTGAGATCTGCTGTAGCCACTCCTCTGGTTTGGGGGTCACTGCCCTGAGTGCTCCACTCCACTGATGCCTTCACCTTCCAGGCCTTTTCCAGCTCTTCTTTGAGCCGCTGGTATTTCTCTAGTTTCTCATGTTCCTGATGTTCCCATCACTTGGCACTGCGATGTCCACCACAGTGGCTTTGCTCTGTTGTTTATCCACCACCACAATGTCTGGTTGATTTGCCATCACCATTCTGTCAGTTTGTATCTGGAAGTCCCACAGAATCTTGGCTCGATCATTCTCCACTACCTTTGGAGGTGTTTCCCATCTTGATCTTGGAGTTTCCAGTCCGTACTCTGCACAGATGTTTCTTTACACTATGCCCGCCACTTGGTTATAGCGCTCCATGTATGCTTTCCCTGCCAGTATCTTGCACCCTGCAGTTATGTGTTGGATTGTCTCAGGGGCCTCTTTGCACAGCCTACACCTTGGGTCTTGTCTGATGTGGTAGATCTGGGCCTCTATCGCTCTGGTGCTCAAGGCCTGCTCCTGTGCAGCCAGGATGAGTGCCTCTGTGTTGTCCTTCAATCCAGCTTTCTCAAGCCATTGGTAGGATTTCTTGATATCAGCCACTTCAGTTATGTTCCAGTGGTACAGCCCATGCAGGGTCCTGTCCTTCTATGATGGTTCCTCCAGCACCTCTTCCTCTGCGCTTCACTGTCTGACAAATGTGTCAAACTCAAGGCCCGGGGGCCAAATGTGGCCCTCCACATCATTTTATGTGTCCCTCGACATGGTAAATTAAAAGGTATGATGGTCTTAATGTGTCAGTTTATCAAGAGATATGTGGTTACACAGACATATTTTACATCTATGCAAATGGATATGCAATATTTGAAACTTGAATAAGTAATAAATACACAGAGTTAATTAACAAGTTAAAGAAGTAGTTACATCTATAAAAAGGTTATAGATGTCATGCATGCATGCTTGAGTATTTTAGCAATCTCTCCCAGGCACTTCTAATGCTGCGTTCAAATCAGGGCTTCAGGAGTGTCGCGTTTACATGCAAGTCTATGTTGACACACATCAAGGCCATCCTGCATTTCTGCGGTGTGTTTTGAGTGTTCACGTGTTGGAGACTCTGTTCACATTCCCAAAGCTGCCAAAGAGTTGTAAAAAACAAACTTTTGGCGTTTGATGTCAACCAATCAGAGACTACGCTCCAGTGATGTAGCAACGTCATTATCCGGAGGACTGAGAGAGCCATCAGCTAAAAAGTAGCAACAACTTAATTTTACTGGCTGCACCAATTAGTCTAGGCAAGTCATGGACCCAGACTCATTGCTTCTGAGCCAATCACCTCCGTTGATTGCTTTTCTGTAATAAATACACTAAAGCCACTCAATGTGGCCTGCCATTGTTCACAAAGAGACTGGGAAAACAAAACATCCAAAATTTCATCATCATATATAACCTATTTGCAGGAACAGTGCTGTAAGCACTTGAGCTTCTCTTAATGGGCTTCAGATGAAGTCTGCTGAAATGGTTTCACTTCACAGAAATGACAAAGCAGTGATCAAAGCAAAGGATTAATTTTTTTGTTTACTACATTCCACATGTGTACATTCATAGTTTTGATGCCTTCAGTGGAAATCTACAACGTAAATAATCATGGAAATAAAGAAGAAACAAATGAAAAAGTGTGTCCAAACTTTTGGCTGGTAGTATCGTGGCATCATTGTATTGTGACTTGCTTCTTGTGTGTTCACAGTTTCCCAAAAGAGGTGGAGAGTGGGCTGCTGGAAGTGGTCTCTCCATCTCAATACTACTATCCCAACTTCACCTCCATCAAGGAGACGTTTGGAGATTCCAAAGATCGAATCAAGTACAATGACATAATTTATCTTTAACTAGACAAAAGCAGTAGGCCTGCCATGATAGCACATTTTAAAGACCATTGTGTTGCTACTGAAAATATCACTATGAATAATATTGAAACTGCCAGGACAGTTCTGTTTTTTTTAAATTAACAATATCTTAAAAAAAAAAAAAACTGCAATAAATTGCAATTTAGAACTTAAAGCCACAGTATGTAAAGTTTTAACTTTTTTTTTAATGTTTTTATTGCACTGAAAAATGTAGAAAAACATATGTCCTTACTGTGAGCAGGTCTTCCCCTTGCTTGTTTCCATGGAAATGTTGTTCCTTTTCCACAGTATGGCATAAAGCATATCTATCTATATATCTATTTTAACTTTCTATTCCCATGGAATCTCAGAACATTACAAGCTGTAGTTATTATAAATATTAGTGAGTCATGTTAATGTTGATATTGATAGTTCATTAACAATTGAGCTATACTGATGAATTATTAACAAGTTCCCTACAAATGAAGGGAACTTACTAAAATATTATTCCAGCTAGTGGATAGATAACACAATCACCACATAGCTATTTTCTATCAGTCTTTTAACAGCTCAATCTTAAGTAACAAGAGTGGTATATTCATAATAATAATGTTGTCATAATGCCACTGTGCTATAGTTACTACAGTGCTTGTTAAAGGCAATAGTGTGGAGAGTGGGACACAGCTTGTTGTGGTCCTCCTGTCCTTCCTGTGCCTGTGTACTGCCTGTGTGCGCTGACAGAGTGTGTTTCAGATGGCGGACCAAACAGAACCTGGACTTCAGCTTCCTTATGCTGTATGCACAGGACAAAGGCACCTACTACGTGCAGGTGAGGTTTTTTTTTATAAACCACTTCCTCCCAGGCTACATTTCTGTCATGGAAAAGATTTGTAAAAAATATGAAACAAGCAATTCAATTCAATTTATTGTCATTGTCACAGAAGAACAACAAAATTGTGTTTGGAGCATCCCATAAAGTGCAAACCCATAAATAATAAATACCCCTTAAACTCAAGTGTAAACATTAACCCAGTGTGGCTTCAGTACAACATGAGACAGTTCTTGTAGCAGCATGATGGTGTCAAGTAAGGTGCACAAAACAGGGACATACAGACAGGGACCTGAGAATGATGACAAAATGCAACAATGCAACCAGTTCAGTGTTATTAAGAGTTGGATGTGGTTTTTGTCCGTGAGAGGGGGGCCGAGAGGGAAGAGGGGCAGAGTTCAGGAGCCTCACAGCCTGTGGATACAGACTGTTGGCAAGTCTGGATGTTCTGGCCCGTATGGACCTGTACCTTCTCCCTGAGGGCAGCAGGTGAAAAAGATGGTGTGCAGGGTGATGTTGGTCCCACAGGATGTTGTGCACTCTTCTCAGACAGCGAGTGGAGTAGATGGTGCTGATTTCTGGCAGAGTCGTTCTGATGATTCTACCGGCTGCTTTCACCACCTGCTGGAGTGCCTGCTGGTCAGCCTTAGTGCAGCTGGAGAACCACACTAAAAGTCCATATGTCAGAACGCTACTGATGGCACAGTTTTGTGTGCTGCACACACTACTGGAGCACCTGGAGCACAAGAACACCTATGCTTGGCTCCTCTTTGTAGATTACAGTTCGGCTTTTAACACCATCCGGCCATACAAACGTAGGTCCAAACTTCACCAACTGAGACTCAACTCCTCTCTGTGCAACTGGACTGTGGATTTTCTCACTAATCGTACACAGAGTGTCAGAGTGGGCAAGAACACCTCCCCCACCCTTGTTGTCAACACCGGGGCCCCTCAAGGGTGTGTTCTGAGCCCTCTGCTATACACTCTCTTCACCCATGACTGTCTTTCCTCCTCTGTGTCCAACCTCATCGTTAAGTTCGCTGATGACACCACAGTGCTCGGCCTTATAGCCAACAATGATGAGGTTAACTACAGGAGGGAGGTGCAACACCTAGAGTCATGGTGCCACCACAATAACTTGCTTTTAAACACTAAAAAGACCAAGGAGATTATTGTGGATTTCCGCAGAAAAAGTCACCAATACCTGTGTGATGTTCAGCCACTAGGTAAAAGGGTGTGTTTCCATTAGAGATGAGTAAAACAAAGTAGCACTCAATCAACATGATATCAGGATATTGTTTCAGGGGTGTTACCTTTTCTTTTACTTTGTTTGTTTATTTCTTTGAATTTTCAATTCGGCCACTCATTCAAGATTTCCTTGAAAATAATAAAAAATTGTGGTTTGAAATACCAGTCAGAAAGCTATATGATTTGATTATCCATTCAGTTCTGTGATTCTTGTAGGTTGCTCAATGAATTCAGAAAAAAATGAGAGGGTCCATAGTATGTTTAAGTGTTTTTCTGTCCTTACACTCGTTTTATATGGTTTGATGTGTAAGTAATGCCAGCAATTGTTTATAGAAGTAAATTTTTGCTGAGGGCAATACATTAGCTCAAGCACCTGCCCCTTTGCCTTAAGAGCCTTCGTCGTCAGCATTTTTTTTAGGTTTAATCAGCTGGCCTGGGCCTGTACTATAGAATGACAACTGCAACTCTGCTCCCCCCCTCTCCTACCATCAGGTTTTAGCTGCATAAAACCGAAATGCTGATTCTCCATGTTTAGTCCTAACTTTGGGCACCAGCAGGAGGCTGGTCCCTGAAGTCCTCAGAGTGTGAGATGGTTCATATGGCCCTAACATGTTGGAGAAGTACTTTGGTGCTAGGCCATGGAGAGACATGTACACAAGCAAAGCTGCTTTTAAGTCTGTTATCTGAGCTACAGGAAGCCAGTGCAGAGACCTGAGCACAGGACTTACTCTTACTTCCTGGTTCTAGTCAGGACCCGAGTAGCAGCGTTCTGGATGTACTGCAGCTGTTGTTACCGCTTGTTTGGAAAGGTCAGTGAGCAGGTCATTGCAGTAGTCAAACCAACTGGAGATGCATTGATAAGTCTCTCAAAGTCTGGTTTTGACAGTATACCTTTGATATTTTCAATGTCTTTTAGATGGTAAAAAGCTGTTAATGCTATTCATTTGATGTGACTGTTAAAGTTCATTATTACCCCTAGACTTCTAGCCTGATTTTAACTTCGTAAAGAGCTAAACTAGTTCTGCTGTGTCCACAGCTGGAGGATGACGTCATCGCCAATATAGACTACTACAATGCCATGAGGTCTTACGTTGTCCAACAGGAGTCCAAGACCTGGCTGTACCTGGAGTTCTCCCATCTTGGCTTCATAGGTCAGACTCAACATACTCATATGCAGCACTCAATTTGTCCACTAATAGCTTTCATCATAGTTTTTTTTTTACTGTCACTCAATAATCACAGAGCAAACTCTCCTCATTAAGCCAGATTCATGAGAGGATTTTTTTTTTTGCTTGCTTTTTTCTATAAGTGATTGTGGTGGGTCCTCTCATGTCTGGGGTCATTTAGTAGGTCCAAAACCTCAAATTGCAAGGTCCAACAGTTTGAATATTAACAGTTGTCAACTGTGATCAACTTTAACAGGCAATCAGAGCAGCCAGACTGTGACAATGATGTCTAGTGACGGCTCTTGAACAGTAGAATAGCTTGTGCACTTTTTCAATTCTCATCACTGCTATGCTGATTGAAACAGTCTCCTTAGATTCAGAACTCACTGTGGAGTGAATACATCACTCCTGTCGTCTTTATTAACAGAATTTAATCCACTTGGTGGTGGTCTGAGAGCTTCTGTTGGCTTTCTTTGTTGAAAACATTGGTCTCCATTGAGGGAGGACACAGAACTCAACAAATAGAATATACAGTATTTGCATAATTTCTGTGGTTTAAACCAAAACTGGCAAAAAATGTGTTACTTACATCACAGTAATGAATATAAAATTAAGCTTTCCCGAATGAGCATAAGATGACAAGATGTGTGAAGATTTTATTGTAAAATTGTGACTGTGCTGTTTAGGGAAGCTGTTTCGAACCCGCGACCTTCCCATGATCGTGCGTTTCTTCCTGATGTTCCACAAAGACAAGCCCATCGATTGGCTCCTGGACCATATCCTGTGGGTCAAAGTGTGCCACCCTGAAAAAGATGCAGTAAGATTCACATTATATTCTGCTCTTGTATTAGGTGAGGACAATAATGACCAAAATGAATATGTGGGTATTTCTTTGGATCAAAAGCGCAGTGGAACAACCCAATAAATTGCTGGATCATTACTGGTTACTGGTTACATTACATCTATCTTTACAGCTGATGTCATCAATATTACCTGGGGATGTGAGGCTAACTGTAGGCACTGCTTTCTCTAAAGCTCTGTTAGACTTAATCTGAGTTTCATTTTTGCACAAACTGACCAGAAAGAATGGACTAGGAACTATAACAGGTAACCTGATTTATGCTCTTAAACAAGTTCCTCTCAAACAAGTTCCTCTCAAGTAACATTACAGTCACATTCTAGTTAGCATTAATTCACTCTCACCTTTTATGTTGAGCATCAAACACCTAAACATGACCATGAGCACAGGCCCCTTAAAATGTGTCCTTAAAATCCATTTTGTGTTTTTCTTAAGTTTTCAAACAGTCTAAAAGCTTTTTTGTCTGTGTTAGCTATTGTGTGCATTGTGTCACCAAGGTAACTGTTGAACAATTCTACCACAGAAGCGCATGCAGAACACCCCCAGCTTAATGTCACTGCAAAGTATAAATATTGTCAGAAAACATTTAAATGATTGCTAAGTTTAGTATTTAGCATCTTAAAATCTCCATTGGTTTAACATTAGGTTCCCTTAAAATTCTATGTGATGTCCCGAGCTCTATAACAATATTCATATAAGACAATATTTCAACACAGCATAAGGAATGTGCTAAATGTGCCTCTAAATTGGTTTTGGTTGAGGTTCAACTGTTGCATAAAATATCTGTCTTTAAAACAGAACTAGTTCACTTTAAACAGTTTGCAGTGGTCCAAAGTTATTCCTCACTTACCATTCCCAAGCATCGTAATTATTCACTGCATTGAGTTTATAAGCACTTTTTACAACTTTCAGAGGTCAGAGTGAAGTTTTGACATTATGGTAAAGGTAACAACAACTAGCATGCTAATGTGTTTAGCAACTTCCTGATTGGTGGACGATAAAAACACTCCATAATTAGATGCAAACAGCACATAGTGGACTTATTTTACCTGTAACTTCTTCTTTAAGAGGCTCTTCTGTCCTCCACTCGTTACCTGTATTAATGGCACCTGTTTGAACTCGTTGTCAGTATAAAAGACACGTGTCCACAACCTCAGTCAGAGTCCAAACTTATGCTCACTATGGCCAAAACCAAAGAGCTGTCAAAGGACACCAGAAACAAAATTGTAGATCTGCACCAGGCTGGGAAGACTGAATCTGCAGCTTGGTGTGAAGAAATCAACTGTGGGAACAATGATTAGAAAATGGAAGACATACAAGGCCACAGATAATCTCCCTCGACCTGGGGATCTCACCTCGTGGGGTCAAAATGATCACATGAATGGTGAGCAAAAATCCCAGAACCACACGGGGGGACCTAGTGAATGACCTGCAGAGAGCTGGGACCAAAGTAACAAAGGTTGCAATCAATAACACACTACGCCGCCAGGGACTCAAATCCTGCAATGACAGACGTGTCCCCCTGCGTAAGCCAGTAAATGTTCAGGCCTGTGTGAAGTTTGCTATTGAGCATTTCGATGATGTAGAAGAGGACTGGGAGAATGTCATATGGTCAGATGAAACTAAAATAGAACTTTTTGTTAAAACCTCAACTTGTCATGTTTGGAGGAAAAAGAATGCTGAGTTGCATCCAAAGAACACCATATCTACTGTGAAGCAGAGGGTGGAAACATCATGCTTTGGGGGTGTTTTTCTGCAAAGGGACCGGGATGACTGATCTGTGTAAAGAAAAGCATGAATGGGGCCATGTATCATGAGATTTTGAGTGAAAACCTCCTTCCGTCTGCAACGGCATTGAAGATGAAATGTGGCTGGGTCTTTCAGCATGACAATGATCCCAAACCACACCACCTTACAGAAAACAAGGGTATATTATTTTCTATCATAATGGAATTTTTTTTTAAATTGTTTAAAAATCAGACAATGTGATTTTCATTTTTTTTTTTTTTCTCATTTTGTGTCACAGTTTAAGTGTATGAAAATTACAGGCCTCTCTCATCTTCTTAAGTAGGAGAACTTGCACAATTGGTGGCTGACTAAATAATTTTTGCCCCACCATGTGTATGTATATGTGTGTATGTGTATATATATATATATATATATATATATATATATATATATATATATATATATATATATATATATATATATATATATATATATATATATATATATATATATATATATATATGGTTTCTTCTTTTCAATTACAATTGAGACTTGAGAAACAAATTGCAGTGATGAGGCAAAAGCATAAAAAAAATACAAAAAAATTAAGAAAATGTATGGATCAGTTTACTGCATCCAGTCATTATTTTATTGACACTGTTTTTAAAGGTTCAACTGTTAAACACATATTTTGCATATGCACGATGTAATGTGTGTTACACCTTACACAAGGGACTGGTAATTATACATGTGAATGTACATGGTATCTTATCTTAATTAGGTTACAATAAAATCTTGGCAGATTTAACACACCCAGATATATTCATATTTTCTGAAAGCTAGTTATCAAATAAAATAAGTGATAAGGAAATCAATATTGAAAATTATAAAGGTTTTCTTTGTGACAGGCAAAAGCAGGTGGTGTAGCCATTTATGTCAAAGATCACCTGTATGTGGACCTTCTATTCTCCTGTTATGTAAATGATCCTAATATTAAAAAAAAATAAAAAAAAATGGCTATTGCTGGTATTTATCGTGCCCCTTCAGCACCTAAAAATGCTCTTAATGATCTGTTCATGGTGCTTTCTAAAGTAGAAAATTATGAGGTCCTCAGCATTCTCTGACCCTGATATGGCCTTAAACTTTTCTATTAATACATTTAATGAAATTGTAGATTGACATGCACCAAAAAGAAAAAATTGAATTTCCTTGGTTCAACTCAGAAATTGCAAGTTTAATTAGAGAAATAAATGCTGTCTGGAAAACTGCACACTCAAGTAAGTTGGATTTGGATTGTGCATTTTTTCGCAAAAAGAGAAATAAATGTTTGTCAGCAGTTAGAAAGGCAAAAACTCATTACTTCATGTCTGCCAGATTACCCTGACTCTTTATCCTCTCAAAGGTCTGGAGGACAGTAAGATCCCTTTCACAACCTAGTATTCATCCATTATCAACCGACATTTTATTAGATTCAGCTATTGTAAATTCTAAAGAGGAAATATATGATCCTTTCAATAGGCATTTTATCTCTGCATGTGACATTTTGGATCATAATGGTGGTCCCTCTGATCTTGATTATGTTGAGTCTGAACCTCAGGCAGATAATCAATTTTTTTCTTTAAGAAAAAAACTTTCACTTACATGGAGGTCTCTCTGCTCCATAGACCCAAAGAAGTCCACAGGAGCTGATGACCTTGATCCAAAACTTCTATTGCTAGCTGCCCCATATTTAATTCAACCTCTTTTACATATTTTTAGTTTATCAATTCAAATGGCAGGTATACCAGAATTATGGAAAATGGCACGTTTTCCCTTTACATAAAAATGGGACAACTAAAAATGTAAATAATTTCCAGCCAATATCTAAATTACCTTCTCTTGCAAAAGTTTTAGAAACGTTAGTAGCAAATCAAGTTACAGTTTATTTAAATGTAAATGGTCCATTTTGAAGACTTATCAGGTTTCAGAAAAGGGCATAGTACTGCCACTGCAAACACAAAAGTTTTGAATGACATTTTTTCACCCCTTGATGATAAACAAGATTGTGTAGCTCTGTTTACTGATTTAACTAAAGCTTTTGATTCAGACCAGAGAGTTCTCTTGAAGCGCGTAAAGCAGATTGGATTTGACAATGCTACACGTAATTGGTTCCAAAATTATCCTTCAAACAGAACCCAGGCAGTAGTAGCCGATGGGGTTAAATCAGATTTTCTAGCTTTAAGTAAAGGAGTGCCCCAAGGCTCAATTTTGGGCCCACTGCTTTTTACTATGTTTTAATAATTCTATTGGTTGCAATTTAAAAGAAGCCACATACATTTATATGCAGATAATACTGTTTTTATGCAAGTGCTCCCTCTGCTGATCAGGTGCTTTTAAAACTGCAACAAGATTTTAATGAAATCCAAAATTCCCTCATAAATCTTCAACTGTCTTTGAATGCAAGTAAAACTAAGTATGTGATTTTTTTTTTCTTTTTTTTCCAAAAAGCATTTAAGTAACATGCAAACTACAAATCTTTATACGCTAAATGGTACATCCATTGAAAGAGTCGACACTTATAAATATCTTTGATTTTGGCTTGATGAAAACTTATCCTTTAAAAAACATATCTCAGGATTATGTAACAGTTTAAAATCTAAATTATCATTTCATTACAGAAACAAATATTGTATCACAATAAATTACAGAAAAGAAATAGTGCAAGTAACTTTCCTCTCCATACTGGATTAGGGGGATGTGGTATAGATGCAGACTTCAGCCTCTGCTTTGAAACCACTGAATCCACTCTGCTTGAATTGTATTTGAAACAAGGCGCCTGTGAAAAAGAGAGCCAAGTGCTCTCATTGGGTTTCCCTGTATAAAGATAAACAAAATAAATAAATAGTTTGACTGATCAGCTCCAAGGATATACAAATGTGGAGTTGACTTCTGGCGTCACACTTTGTATTTAACAAAAACTCTTTAGTTTTTCTTTTACTTTTTTAACATTGTGAATTAATTACTTAAGTAAAATACTTAAAAGCAGATGTTGGTAATGTGATACATTTCAATGCTATCACAGTGTTGACATGATGTAAATTAGCATTTTCCTTAATGCATTTTGCACGTACATAATATCACTGTTCTTAGACCTGACAGAGGTGCACTGCTCTTTTGAAGTGACTCTCCCTCATGAGAAAAGTTTTAGCCCATCTTTGCACTGAACTACAGAGGGATTCCCACACTTTTTTTCCCTTTTACCAGTTAGTAACCCTATATAGAATTTTCAACTAGCAGGGAGTTCCACCTATCTGACTGTTTACTGGCTACTTACAACTAGAGTGGAACTTCACTCATGACTGTTTGGTAATTAGCCATAATGACTCTCAAACTTTACTCTGGAGAATAAATTTAAGTAGATCTCAATACTAGATATTATGTAAAGCAAAGTGTAGTGAAACATGTTCACCTTTACAGTGTCTTACAGTGTCTCAGTGTTTCACAGTTTTGTCATCACAGTCTCATGGGCTAGACCTGGATCAGGCTAGTGACTGGGAAATGGGGACTGTTATTTTATAATTCCATAGCGGTTTCCAGCTGATTTATTCATCTTCTGATTTCACAAGTTGAGTTGTCTCATCAGTTGGAATCCATTTCTTTCCATGCCCTCTTGAAATTTTGCCCCCCATTTTTGTTTTAGCACCTGTAACTTCCAATAGCTTAGTTTCAATGTCTTAAATGGATGAGTGGTCTATCAACTGTGTCTCAAAAATGAGGAAAACAGGAGTGGGGGAAGGCCATTGCTGTTGGGATTGCATCTGCATCTTGGTGTTATGGCAGCATGGTGGCACACACATGAGATTTTGGAGCCAAAAAGACTGCAAAAGTCCAATCAAGTAATTGAAATATGGGAATTTTAGCTTTTGTGAAATGAATCAAAAATGGTAAAGGATCAGAATTATGGCCATTGGGTATGTTTAGAGAATTCCAGTTAAGCATTTTGCATTTTCAAAATACATTGTCCTTTGATTTACCAGACTTTGTAGATGAAGATTTCCTTTTCAAATTAAATAAAGGCTGTTTTGCAAAAGCTCATCAGGCAAGCATGTTCAATCCAGTGGTGGTGATCCAGGACTGAAGCCAATATCCATCCATGTTCCTCTTTGAAAGCTCCATGCATCAGGAAAGAAACCCAAAAAAGGCTAAATTGCATCCCAAGTCTCTTCTTTAGAGCATCTCTTGTCCCTTTTCCCCAAGCAACTGAGCTCTGAATATTTATGCCAGAATGACAAGGCTACATACATTGTTTTACACCCATGAGATAATAAACTTTTACACTTGAGGACA
This sequence comes from Periophthalmus magnuspinnatus, assembly GCF_009829125.3. Lineage (NCBI taxonomy): Eukaryota > Metazoa > Chordata > Actinopteri > Gobiiformes > Gobiidae > Periophthalmus > Periophthalmus magnuspinnatus. Next base: position 21,050,286 of record NC_047135.1, on the reverse strand, counting down.
GATACAACCATAAAGGCTTTCCTGGAGGATGGGACAGAGCGCTCTTGAGGTCAAAATAAGTCTGCTGTGTGCTGCTAATTAGAAGGCATTTTATTGTTTGATAATCAAGAAGTGCACATTAGAATGCTAGTTGTTGTTAATTTTACTGTCATAGACATAGACTATATATAAATGGACATAGATAATGCCCTAACTGCCACATTACAAACAGGAAGTGAGCATGGGTACAAAGTGGTTCCTTTGAGCTCTGGTTGCAATTCACTCTCTCTGTAACTTCTGCTGTCAGGCTCGTTATTCTGACATTGAAATGTTTTTGTTTTTTTTGTTTTGTTACCTAATCTACATGATCATGGGGTTTATTTCACAATTTTGTCTCTAAATTAAGATATGAGCATTAACAACAGACCAATGCCGTGCCTGCTTTTTCCAAGATCCCTTCCGCTAACATTAGCAACAGGTGTCCCCTGCCAAACCAGCAGTGTGAGAGAGGGAGCATGTATCTTCAAGAGTTTTGCTCCTTATTGGCTCTTTGGGTTTCGTGGTCAGATTTTCAAATATGGTCCCTGGTTGCAGATTAGCTGCTATAACTGCTAGTCTCACTGAGCTTCTTTTGGTTGCAGCCAAACACTATAGGTGATGTCACACTACCTTAGTCTATTTCTATTATACAGTCAAGTAGAGGTGTTGTCTTTGATTCTTTAAAGCTAGGTGTGGACTGTATGATTTTGTACATAGTGAGATTTGAACAAAGATCAAATTTAGAACCATCGTATGACCAAAGAGGAGCTACAACTGATATTTGTCTGATATTTTGGAGTCTCGGTGCATCACAAAAATTAAAATAGTACATTTTATTTATAATGCGTTTTACATTTGAAGGCAAATCTGATGTGTGCTAGAGTAAAAGAACAACAATAATAATTAAAAAACCCATCTATAAACAGATAAAAACAATAAATAAATAAATAAAAAAAACTTTCTTAAAAGCATTCATCACCCTGGCCTGGTAGGGCATTCCACAGACAGGGAGCAGCAGCCTCAAAGGCTGTTTCCTCCATGGTCTTCAGCTGTGTCCTGGGCAGGAGCAGATGGTGCTGTTGGCTTGACTGGGTCCTGGCTGAACTGTGTGGTGTGAGCAGTTTTGTTAGGTAGGTGGGGGCATCATTGTGGAGACAGTGGTGGGTATGCAGGAGGACATTGTATTTGATGCAGAGATGACGATGATGATTACGACCCTGGCAGTTCTGTTCTCCTGTCAGGGATGCCAATGAGGAGTTTGTTACAGTAGTTCACCCTGGAGGAGACAAAGGCATGGGAAAGCGTCTCTGCAGCCAGGAGGGAAAGAGAGAGGGACAGAGCTTTGAAATATTACACAGGTCAAAAAAGGAAGCTTTGCAGATGTGGGTGACATGATTGTCGAAGGAGTGGGAGTCAAACTTGATCCCAAGTTTGGTAACAGAGGGATAGAGGGCAATGTTGTGGACAAAGAGTGAAATGGACGTGATGTGGGAAGTTGTTGAGAGATTCTGGTTTGAATGGCTTTTGTTTTTGAGCCATTCAGCGGCAGGAAGTTTGAACTCATGCATGCCCCTATCTCCTCCACGTAGGAGTGGGTGAGGAGGATCCAGGGAGGTGACTTTGAGGTAGTGTTGTATGTCATCAGCATAGCAGTGGGAATTTATTCCGTGCCTGGTGACGACACACCCAATGGAAAGCATGTAGGGGGTGAAGCGGGTTGGACCAAGTACGGAGCCCTGGGGGTGCAGTGCTCTCTCACTGTGTCTGTGATCAATCTTTGTGACCAACTGTAAACACAAGCACTCCTCAGTAACAGCAGAAGAGCTTTCTGATGGCGCCCCCTGACCCCACTTGCGGTAATAAACACTAGAAAAATTGGGTACTTTTGCTAAGACCTTTGTAGGCATTAATCCATTAATTAGGGGCCTGAATAAAATCATTTATATTAATAGATTTTGTAGTTGGTGGCTGGGTTTTGGGATGCCCTCAAGGAAATGCGTGCATGTGTGCTGTCATGCAATCTTATAAGACAAACTAAATTGTGGGTGTGGACACCAGGCTTTAGTCTAATGATAACAATTTGGTGTAATTTAGACAAATTCTGGCCATTGTTCACTGTGTGGCTGCTAGGTAACAGTTACTGAATCACCTTGCATGTACCTCTATGTATCTGCTGCCCTTGTTCAACTAGTAAGTACAATCATTAACTTTTAATAAAATGTTAACTATGTTTTAATGAAATCACTAACCTAACTTGTCATAAGCACTTGACGATGTTATGAAAAGACTGGATTGTGTGGTGTATGTTACAGAAAGACTGTGATAAGGAGAAGGCCCGCCTGAAGCCGAGGTACACGCCCTCCCTGTTTCAGCACGTGGGGCTGCACTCCTCTCTACCTGGCAAGACACAGACGCTCAAGGTCTGCTCACTCTGCACACTTACACCTCAAATAAGTGCTACTTTTCTCTGATCTTGAATTAAGTTAGACTGGCCATGATTAGCAAATTTCAAAGATGCCAAACAACAAAATATGTTTTACTCTGTAAAAACTGCTAACCCTGTAGTTTAAACCTCTACAAACAAAGTGCAGGGGATTCTTGTGTTAGTTTAGCAGTTCAAATTTCCATCTTTTCAATCTAATTTCTATCACCGTGGTAAAGCATGGGAATATAATACATATTTACAAAAAATAACTGTGCTCAACATAAGCAAAAAGGAACAGAAATGAAGAAACTGAGGAGAAAACCCACGTGTACCCTGGCTACACTGATGTCTTCTGAGCATCTAATTGGTACCACTTATATACCCCCCACACACCATATTCTTCACAGGTGCTGTGGGTATAATGTTAGCTGTAGCTCTTACTCAACTGTCTCGCTGGGGCATTAAGGGAGTTAAGCCCCTTAACTGAAAAGTTTTTAAAAAAACACTATAAACACTTAAAACATTGAAACAAAATACATAACACATTGAAACTAAATAAATTTAAACCAGTTCTCCCTTCCACATGGTCTAGCCCACGACCACACCCAAGCCTGGCCATCATGGCCAACATTCAGGTAAGTGGATGAATGTATTGAACTAAATTGACTAAATAACTGAATTAACTACATTTAACCAAATAAAATATTTTTTAAACTAACAAACGTGTGTGGTGATTAAACTAACTGAAAAACTAACCAAAACAAACCTGGGATAGTTCTATTTAATTTTATATTGGAAAATTATTGAAAATGAACATACGTGTGAACAAACAAAATTATGGTAATATTAAAAAGGGACAAAGGCCCACTTTGTCACAAGTGAGAGAAAAAAAAAAAGTTCTACTGTCTTTAAAGGAACTGTATGTAGCCTGTCATACTGGCTTAAAAAAGGTGCTTCAATCCCAACTGAACCTGGGTTGCCAGAGCCTTAACCTGCAGATAGAGGACACATAGATTATTATTTTTTTCATTCTCAGTATATGGAGAGGCCATGCCTCGTGTGAAAGCTCGGAGCCCCCAGAATTCACTCAGTGAGCTGTAGAAGCTGCATTAGCACCGATTAATAATTGGCTACAAGTGCTGAGGTTTATGTAGTGACCATTCAGATCAGAGCAAGTCCTTTTTAACCAACTGTATTTCTGCATTGAAACTGGCAACACAAACAAGAGACTAAAGTGAGGCTCATTCTGCTTTTTGGCTGGATAATTGTCTTGAGAATCAAACCATGAAAGTGTAACATAAATAAATGGGATATCATTCAATTAAATTACAGGTGTTATAAAAATAAAAGTGACACAGTGCATCTTTGTCTCCCTGGGGCCATAGTCTTATTTACAAACATGTTTTGAATTCAATTCTCAATGTGTGTCAGATGCCCTCCCTGTGTCTCCACTGGGTCTTGCTCCATGCCAGAGCTGCTAACCCTGCAATTTAGACCTGTATGAACATGTACTGAAGCGCATGGGATTCTTGTATTAATGTAGCAGTTCAGATTTCAGTCATATGTTATTATATGTATATCGTATTTTCTGGGCTATATGTCGCTCCGAAGTATGTTACACCAGCGAAAAAATGCGTACTGATGAAGAAAATATATATATATATATATATATATATATATATATATATATTTTTTTTTTTTTTTTTTTTTGTTCAAGTTGCAGTGGACTATAAGTCACATTTTTGGGGGGAATTTATTTTACAAAATGTAAGATCAAGAACAGATGTTTTATCTTTAAAGGCAAGTTATAATAATAACAATAAAATAGAGAACAATAGGCTGAATAGCAGTACAGCACGCTAACCTAACACACAGACAACAAACTGAATACGTGTCTGGTATGTTTACATAAGATATTAACAGTTAATCAGATACGCTACGCAAATGTAACATATGCCAGCTTGTCCACAAACACGAGAGACACGAGAGTTCACTGATAGTTCACTGATAGTCTTACTTCATCACATTTCACACCATAGAACTAGGAAACACATAAAATTTAACATAAGCTCTGGCTCATATTATATATGCACACAAAACTGCATATGAACGAACGGAAAGTATATATACCACTTTGGCCTACTAGTAAACAAACTTTACCGAAAACTTCATATTTTACTTTTAAATTGTTTCTTTAATAGTGCTCTGTCAGGTAAGACTTCCCATCAGCGTAAAAGGCTAAACCGGGAAGCAGGAAGTAGTTTTTGCAACCTTAAACTAGACTTATGATAAACTAAACATTTACAATATTGTTCCAAATTAAAAATGATCACCCATATCGTCATATAAATGAAGGGGAAATAAATAAGGGGAAATTAAATATGAAATGTATGAAAGAAAAAAAAGTCAATTTTCTTACAGGTATTACAGACACACCAGCACCAAGTCATCATCAAGTGAACTGGAACATGACATGAACATGTATAATCAACCGTTACATAACACATACATATGCATGTACATGAAGCATAGACAGCAAACTGAATACGTGTCTGGTATGTTAATGTCAGATATTAACAGCTATCAGATAGCTATAGCATAAAAAACAAACTAACGAGTTTACTCTATCTCACTCCAAATTACTAAATCGATTGAATTCTTCCTCCTCGGTGTCACTTCTGAACAACTCCGCCTGCTCCGGAAGTAGAGGAAGTTCTGCTGCCGCGTGGCTGCCATACTGGTACACAAGCCTAGAGTTCCCTCGCGCAGTTGTCAGTGTGACAATAATGAAGATTTGAAATTCTATAATTGAATAATTTCACATATAAGTCTTCACATATAAGTCGCATCTGAGTATAAGTCGCACTCCCGGACAAACTATGAAAAAGAGTGCAACTTATAGTCCGGAAAATACGGTATGTATAAATCATCCAAAATCATTGATTGCTTCTTACCCATCCCGCTTCTGTCAGGATAAGAACTTTGGGAAGCAACGTCTGTTCTCCCCACACCAAAATCCCAAGGCTCAGATAGGCTCTAGTCTGAAGCACTACCAGCAGCACAGCCTGGAGAGAGCCTACCAGGGACAGGACTTCTTTTGGGCCCTCACCCCCACCAAAGGAGACTACATCCTGTTCAACTTCAGCCAGCCCACCTATGTCACCAGGTCAGTAGCCATTCCTCAATCCCCATACTTTATTTCATTTATCTTTATTTATACAGGAAGAGCCCAACGAGATTATCACGTTCTTTTTCATAACAACATGGTTCATAACAACTGCATAGGTTCATTTAAAATATTAAAAACAGGTGCAGGTGTCACTATTAATATATGTCACCAGATTATTATAGTGCATTAGCAGCACCGGGGTATCCAGTTTTCATTTCCTTGAAATGTATTTCATTTTTGGGAAGCAAAATATCTTCTTTGTTGAACTTTGATAAGGTAAGTTAATACATGTGAGAAATTCACTCCCTATCAAGAGGTTTCTTATGAAAGGATGAGCTCAGAGCTGCAGGCGGAGGAGCTAAGAGCAGAGACAAGTCCCTGTGTGGTGCCCTCACTAGAGCAAGGTTTGCTACGTCACCCGGACCGGCGTCACTGGGGCCAGGCATGGTGTGGGTACTCGAGAATGAGCGCCTGGTGGTCGGGCCTTTCCCTACGGGGCCTGGCAGGGCTCATCACTTAAGGAGCGATGCAGGGCTGTCCTCACATGGACCCACCACCCGCAAGAGGATCTATAATGGGCCGGTGCTTGGCGACCTCGACGACCGGGTCTCCAGACATGGAGACTAGCTCTGCGGACATGGAATGTCACCTCGCGGGGGGAAGGAGCTTGAGCTTGTGTGGGAGGTTGAGCGCCACCGACTAGATATAGTCGGCCTCACCTCTACACATAGCTTGGACTCTGGAACCCAACTCCTTTGATAGGGGCTGGACTCTCCATGTCTCTGGCGTTGCCCGCAGGGAGCGGCGGTGAACTGGTTTGGGCTTGCTCACTGCCCCACAGCTCAGCCGACACATGTTGGAGTTCACCCCGGTGAACGAGAGGCTCTAGTCCCTGTGCCTTCGGGTCGGGGACAGGTCTCTCACTGTTGTGTCGTGCTATGGGCCGTGGCACCAGGGCACCCTAGGTCAGAGGTCGATGATCGAATTTGTTGACGTGTCATCTGACCTCTGGCCACGTGTTTTGGACTCTTGGCTGAAGAGAGGGGCAGAGCTGTCAATCGATCAACACTTGGTGGTGAGTTGGATCCACTAGCGGAGGAGGAACCTGGATAGACCTGGCAGGCCCCAGGTCTGCTGGGAATGTCTGGTGGAGTCCTCTGTCAGGGGGGTCTTCAACTCACACCTCCAGGAGAGCTTCTCCCTGATCCCGGGCGAGGCTGGGGACATGGGCTCCGAGTGGGCAATGTTCATAGAGGTGCCTCCACCTCTATTGTCGATAGAGGTGGAGGCACCTCTATTGTCAATGCAGCTGCTCGTAGCTATGGTCATAAGGTCTGCGGTGCTTGTCGTGGCAGCAACCCCTGAACCCGGTGGTGGACACCAGAAGTAAGGGATGCCGTCAGGCTGAAGAAGGAGTCCTATCGAGCCTTGTTGGCACATGGGACTCCTGAGGTAGCTGACGAGTACCGGCGAGCCAAGCGGGCCACAGTTCATGTGGTCACGGTGGCAAAAACTCAGAGTTGGGAGGAGTTCGGGAAGGACATGGAGGAGGACTATTGGACGGCCTCAAGGAGATTCTGGTAAACTGTCCAACGCCTCAGCAGGAGGAACCAGTGCTTCATCAACACTGTTTACAGTGCGGGCGGAGAGCCGCTGACCTCTACTGGGGATGTTGTTGGGCGGTGGAAGGAATACTTTGAGGATCTCCTCAATCTGTCACGTCTTCCAAAGAGGAAGCAGAGACTGGGGACCCGGGGGCGGACTCGTCCATCACCCTGGCTGAAGTCACTGAGGTGGTTGGCAAGCTCCTCTGTGTCAATTCTCCGGGGGTGGATGAGATCTGTCCCGAGTACTTTAAGTCTCTGGATGTTGTGGGGCTGTCTTGGCTGACACATCTCTACAACATTGCGTGGTGGTCCCTCTGTATAAGAAGGGGGACTGGAGGGTGTGTTCCAATTATAGGGGAATCACACTACCTAGCCTTCCCGGTAAGGTCTATTCCAAGATACTGGAGAGGAGATTTCGACCGATAGTCGAACCTCGGATCGAGGAGGAGCAGTGTGGTTTTTGTCCCAATTGTGGAACGCTGGACCAGCTTTATACTCTCCATCCGGTAATCGAGAATTCATGGGAGTTTGCCCAACCAGTCCACATGTGTTTTGTGGATCTGGAGAAAGCATTTGACCATGTCCTTTGTGGTGTCCTTTGGAGGGTGCTCCAGGAGTATGGAGTCCAGGGCCCTTTCAAGCCCTGTATGACCGGAACAAGAGCTGTGTTCACATTGCCAGCAGTAAGTCAGACCTGTTCCCGGTGCATGTTGGACTTCGCCAGGGCTGCCCTTTATCACTGGTTCTGTTCATTATATTTATGGATAGAATTTCTAGGCACAGCCAGGGATCGGAGGGGGTCCGGTTTGGGGACCACAGGATCTCATCTCTGCTGTTTGCAGATGATGTTGTCCTGATGGCTTCATTGTGCCAGGACCTGCAGCAGGCACTGGGGCGGTTTGCAGCCGAGTGTGAAGCAGCTGGGATGAGCAGTTCCTCCAAATCCGAGGCCATGGTTCTCGACCCTAAAAAGATGGCTTGCCCTCTTCGGGTGAATGGAGAGTATCTGCATCAAGTGGAGGAATTCAAGTATCTCGGGGATTGTTCAGGAGTAAGGGAAGGATGGAGTGTGAGATTGACAGGCGGATCGATGCAACATCTGCAGTGATGCAGTTGCTGTATCGGTCCGTTGTGGTAAAGAAGGAACTGAAATGAAAGCCAAATGATGATGATGGAAAGAACGAGATCGCGGATATAAGTTGCTGAAATTGGTTTCCTCGTTTCGGCTGGATGCTCCAATAGAGATAGGGTGAGGAGCTCGGTCACACAGGAGGAGCTTGGAGTAGAGCTGCTGCTCATACACGTTGAGAGGAGCCAGCTGAGGTGGCTCGGGCATCTGCTCAGGATGCCTCCTGGACACCTATCTAGGGAGGTGTTCCAGGCATGTACCACCGGGAGGAGGCCCCAGGGGAAGACCCAGGACATTCTGAAGGGACTATGTCTCTCAGCTGGCCTAGGAACGCCTTGGGGTCCCACCGGGGGAGCTGGAGAATGTGTCTGGGGTGATGGCAGTCCGGGAGTCCCTTCTTAGACTGCTGCCCTAGCAACCCGGCCCTGGATAAGCGGAAGAAAATGGATGGATTTTAAACTTTATATAATGTATTTTAAATGATAAATCTTGTGCTGGATTTATGTGCTTGTGGAATCATCTTCCTCAACACAAGTCCTTCTCCAATTCAAAGTCCGCTGGAAATTTCTGGATGAGCACTTGCTCCACCCGTTTTACCGACGATGCATCAGAGGCGGTGGCTTAGGGGTCTGTTCCGGATGCCTCCTAGACACCGCTCGCTGCAGGATCTTCCCAGAAGAGCTGGAGGAAGTGTGTGTGGTGAGGGAGGCCTGGGCTCTGCTCAGACTGCTGCCTCCATGACCTGGCCATGGATAAAGTAGAAGAAAATGGATGGATGGCCCCAATCATAGTACTGTAATCTAAATAATTACAATACCACTACTCATTTCTTTGATTCAAAAAAGTACAGTTACTCAAAATGAGTATTATAAATGTTTTCGATACATTTTTGATATATTAATTTACTTTCCAACACACAGTGCCTAGAAGACAATGAATGTATAGTTATATATATATATATATATATATATATATATATAATTTATATTGCCCAAAGAATGCCCACATGAGCTTGATTTCCTGTGATGTCATTAAGTCCACCTGTCCTAAAAGCTGAGAGAGCACAAGACTCCTCAAGTCCATTCTCTGAGTATGCACCTATAAGTCTATATCAGAGTACACCAGTATGGAGTCTGGCACACTGGCTAGTTATATGTTCTCAGTATGCAAACGAGAATGTTTACCCAGCGATCAGGTCCTCACCACTCCGGTTTCTCAACAAAAGACATGGGAATGAGCGATTGGGTGGCTTTAGATAGTCAGCAAAGTCAAGCACACCCTTAGCAGTACTCAAATGGAAGAAATACTGAAATGTGTTGCTTAAAGCCTTACCATGTAAATTGCCCAAAATAGACTACAATTAAAACTTTGTTTTATTTTTGAAAAACAGAAAAACATGTATTTATTGAGAATGGGCTTTGAATCTCTGCAAACTTGACTCTTATTTAACCAGGAGAAGGGCCTCCTCCTGCTTGTTTCCATGGACATGTTTGGCTATAACATCAGTATGGTTTTAACTTTCTATTTCCATGGAATCAAGTGATGTTATGCACTGTAGTTGTATGTTAAAGTACTGATACAGATAAAGGATTCACAGATCTTTGGTCAACTACCATATTTGAATTGACTACGCTTGAATGATTAGTATCTTTCAAGCCCAGCTGACATTTGAAATGCACATCATGAGAGGGTGTGACAGCCCACTACAAATAACATGCAAAGGAGGAAACCAGCCCATTTAAGGGACAGCAGCTCATGACACCATTGTTATGGAGCAGTACAATATCCACTCATGATATGGCATCTCGCACAACCTTACAGCCTTACCTTACCTCTGTCAAAGCATTTCAAAGGTACCAGCTTGTGTAAGAAATTGACACAGGTTGAGGATGAAATCATATATGTATGCAGCAATAAGATGTTATCATATTGCCTCCCCAGAGTGCAGCACATACTCTAAACCTAATCTCACATTTGGACAAGAAAAATTCTATGGTCAAAGCCACAAACAGAGGCAGTTTATTTAAGTGCCACAGCAGAATGCAGTGCACTGGAACAAGGCAAGTGACACTGTGGCTGTGTAGACGGTGGGCGACATTTCCAGGAATCTTCTTCTCTAATAGCAAAACACAAGTTTAAATATATGAAATGGACAAGTCGTTGTAAGAGTAAAGATGTTTCGCTGCTTATCCAAGCCGCTTCTTCAGTTCTGGTCAGATTGCTGGTGGACATATTTATCTGAAGGGAGGAGCTAACCACACTGGAACTGCTCTGTGCAGCTACCCAAGTGCGCACTAGATTTAGTTCTGTTTACTTTACTTTTGAGTCTACCTTGTTCACATACACCACGCATCATTCATCCCAAACATGCACCATTAGCCACGTGAGAGTTCATCAGCTGATCACCAAAAGTATTCTATGACAACACGCTTCAAGCAGACAGAGCCCCATGAATATGCTCGCACACACTCTCGCTTCCCCTATATGTAGTGCTATTTTCTTTCACCTAAATACACTGTGAGAATTGTACATGCTGGTGGCAGAGGAGAAAAACATCACACAGGCGAACACAGGCTCACCTGCCTAAACAGACGCAGGAGGAGACTGTCGCTGATATTAAGTTGATCCAAATTCCCTTGTTAGACAAGCATGTCAAACAGCAGCTCTACAGCAATTCTAAACACCTTTACTGTCACCGCGGACTGTGTAGATTGGCCTGAGGTGGGTCATTTACAGCGGTCCAGAGTGTGACTGATGGTTTTACACCTGCCCAAGCGCCCCACTGTCAGAGTGAATGGTCTTTTACGTCAGTCCAACTAGTGGCAGTGTGAAAATGATCACAGTTTTTTTTGTTTTCATCTTAGTATAAATTATCAGCCATTACTGAAAAAGGTAGAAACATTTTTAAAAGGTAGTCATCGAAACACTGCTTTGAAATACGGTGTCTTTTCTATCTTGGACCGCATTATATCTTTTCAGAAGGTATTGTACTGTGATGAAACTTTTGCAGTTGCATTCAAATTTGGTTATAAGCTCTTAAAATATGCTTTTGCATAATATAAACATGTCTTTTTCAGAAGATTTCGCCATAGCGGACTTCACCTTTGAGTTTCATACTCTTTGGAATGTTGTCTTAGCAGTAAAAGCAGCTAAATTCTGTTTTCCTCTCTGGCAGATTCTTGTTCCGCAGTGGAAACATTGAAACAAGCTCCGATAAGTTCTACAACACTACGGTGGAGGTGCAGCCCAGCAGTGTGAGTAAAGGCCTATTATATAGTACCCCTGTGCTATATAATGGGGAAAAAAACAGGAGATTTTTATATATATATATATATATATATATATATATATATATATATATATATATATATATATATATATATGAGAGAGAGAGAGAGAGACACACATGAGAGTGCAATATTAAGTGCTTGTTGACATCATTCAAGACTGTCCTGATTACAGCCAAGTGTATGTATTGGTTTAACTGAAAACATACTGCATCATCTTTAGCATTATTTTCTATCTAATCTAAATGGATAAATCAGGCATGTCCAAATTGCGGCCCAGGGACCAAATACGGCCCTCAGACCAATTTTTCTTGGCCCTCAAGCTTCCAGGTGAATTGGCCATATTATCTTAAACAGTACTTTTTACTGTATATTTCTGAAAATCTACTTTAACAAGCCCATATCAAATATTTAATGTGTCCACTGGGGATGTAAGCATGAATATAGATCTAGTGGTTCAGTCTAACTTGTAATAATATCGCAGATTTGAAGTATTCACTGTATTCGCGGCCAGTCTATGGCCCTCAATCGGCCCTCAGTTTTGTCTGTGTTTTTATATGTGGCCCTTTATGAGAGAAGTTTGGACACCCCTGGGATAAATAGATAATAATAATTATAGACAATAATATTATTTAGCTGTGCCTCTTACAGTTTATGTGTTAAGGTAATTCCTGAGTAAAAATAATCACACAGCCTTCCCGGTAAGGTCTATTCCAGGGTACTGGAGAGGAGAATCCGACCGATAGTCGAACCTCGGATTCAGGAGGAGCAGTGTGTTTTTTGTCCTGGTCCGCCAGGGCTGCCCTTTGTCACCGGTTCTGTTCATTATATTTATGGACAGAATTTCTAGGCGCAGCCAGGGGCCGGAGGGGGTCTGGTTTGGGAACCACAGGATTTCATCTCTGCTGTTTGCAGATGATGTTGTCCTGATGGCTTCCTCGAGCCAGGACCTGCAGCAGGCACTGGGACGGTTTGCAGCCAAGTGTGAAGCGGCTGGGATGAGAATCAGCTCCTCCAAATCCGAGGCCATGGTTCTTGATCGGAAAAAGGTGGTTTGCTCTCTCCGGGTGGGTGGTGAGTCTCTGCCCAAAGTGGAGGAGTTAAAGTATCTCGGGGTCTTGTTCACGAGTGAGGGAAGGATGGAGTGTGAAATTGACAGGCGGATCGGTGCAGCGTCTGCAGTGATGGGGTTGCTGTATCGGTCCGTTGTGGTGAAGAAGGAGCTGAGCCGGAAGGCAAAGCTCTCGATTTACCGGTCAGTCTACATTCCTACTCTCACCTATGGTCATGAGCTCTGGGTAATGACCGAAAGGACAAGGTCGCGGATACAAGCGGCTGAAATGGGCTTCCTCCGCAGAGTGGCCGGGCGCACCCTTAGGGATAGGGTGAGGAGCTCGGTCACACAGGAGGAGCTCGGAGTAGAACCGCTGCTCCTACACGTCGAGAGGAACCAGTTGAGGTGGCTCGGGCATCTGCTTAGGATGCCTCCTGGACGCCTCCCTAGGGAGGTGTTCTGGGCGTGTCCCACCGGGAGGAGGCCCCGGGGAAGACCCAGGACACGCTGGAGGGACTATGTCTCTCGGCTGGCCTGGGAATGCCGGAGAAGCTGGTGGACGTGTCCGGGGTGAGGGAAGTCTGGGAGTCCCTGCTTAGACTGCTGCCCCCGTGACCCAGCCCCGGATAAGATAAGAAAATGGATGGATGGAGTAAAAATAGAGGCAGAAACACTGTACAATACTCATGTGAAAAAGTTATTGTTGTGGTTATTATATTCACTGCACAGTGATATAATTAAATAAAATACCTCAATTGTCAATTACCAAATCAAATAGTCTGAGTAGTATCAATTAAACAAAAAAGAATTTTAAGTCGCCAAAATGTATCCAGTCTATTTGCATATCTTTCCATGAGAATAAAGAACAAAGTATGCCATATATAATTCCATGGAACGAGCAACAGTGGAAGTACATCACAGTATTTAGAACACAACAAAAATAAAGTGACTTGTTCTGATATGAGCTTATCCACAATGAGCACAGCAACTCTATTCTGCAGTTTCTATGATGTTTAGCAAAAATATCAACAAACTCTTCCATTTTTACATACAACTCTTCCGCTTTTACATTCAATGTTTAAAACTCCAAGATTACTCTGCCATCTTCTGTCATTGTGGTTCTGAAGTGTGTTTTTATTAGCTTCCAGGAAGAAATTCTGTGTTCACAGGCTGCTGTACTGACAGGTAGTAATAGTGGAATTTTGCACAGTACATGGATACAGGATACATGAAAGACTTCCGTTATGTGACGCAGTAAATGCAGTCAGGCTAGATGGTCGTCTTCACTTTTTTTTAATGTGGTGTACCTCATGAACTAGATCTTACAAGTCACAGCCATATAGTTTGGCAAAAGCAAACAGGTGATCTTTGTCACCAAATGTTTTGCTGTTTGGGTGTACTCCCAGCATTATGTGCTTTGAAAATCAATTTCTTAATTCACTTAACATCTTGTCCAAAACCTGGTAGAACACCCCTGTTCTGAAATAGTTTTTACTATTGTCTGTTGATTGATTGCCCACTGTAGACAATACATAATGTTCCTTTAGCTTAGAGCTTAGTTTTCTTTTCCGTGTTAGAGCAGGTTGTGTAGACACTGCATTTTTCATCAACATCTAAGACACCTTTTCAAATGTCATCAAACGTCTGTTCACTCTTGTAACTTTCAAGAGCTGTGTTTTGACCAAATCCACAGCTTTTCTCAAATCAATGGAAGAAGATTGGAGCAATTTAGTTTCTTGAATGCAACAAAAGGTATTAAATTCCACATTAGTCTGGGGTAAAAGTCCTCTAGCCTCCACTGACCTGTCCCCACTGTCCTCTGTCAACTCCTCTTAGAACTGCTGGCAGCCTGTCCCACAGAGTACTCAGGCCCAATGTGTGTCAGTGATGGTGGACCTCTTCTCTTCTAATCTTTCTGTTGCATCATTGAACCTGACATAAAAACATAGTTTTTGTAACAAAGAAAACAAGCACTCTGCCTCTGGTATTCCCTTAACTGTGTCTATAAGTACTAGATTAAGGCAATGTGAATTTCAGTGAACATAAAAAAGCATATTTACCTTTGCCCTGCACCCCACTATACCTGCCACTCATGATAGCAGCCCCATCATATGCCTGACCTACCAGATTGCTCTTTTACTCGAGATCATATCTAAGAAGAATAATGATCTAGCATGTTAAGTCCTCAGGATTGAGTTTCTATGCCTCCTGAAACTGCAAAAAACATGAATCAGACCATTATAGTAATAGCATAAAACAACAGGAACTTGTTCTATCTTTTTAAGTCTTTTGTTTCGTCAACATGAATGCTAAAAGTATTACTTTGTTTTGCCTCTTTTATTATTGAAGTTCACACCATTTCTGCGAAGCATGATAAGATCACATTTTGGATAGCTGGGCTATTTTAATAGTATTGGGATCATGTTTGGCAATGATCTCAAGCAGGCCCAAGAAATTGTCATTCCTTTGAAGGTCCATAGATTCCTGGTGGCCTTTTAGACCAATATTTTGGGAGGCAATGTGCAGGATCATCTCTGCAAATGTTTTTGTATTTTGTCTTTTCTCTTCAATAGCTTTATTCTGCTCTTTGTTTAATTTTTCAGCTAGCTGAAACTTCCTCCATGCTAGTATTGCATCATTATGATGTTCTGAGCAGCAAAGCCCCCATCTGTGTACATTTTTTCTAGTTTTTAAACCCTGTACTAAATGTGAATGTTCACTCTGAGTGGTCTGGTAAACTAAAATGCCTAAGTACATAGTAAAAGGTGACTGAAAAGATTGACTGATTGCATATTCAAGTCACTGATGTTTTTAGTATCAGTTGCCATTAAAGCTCCTCATTCGGCCACCCTGCAGTGTCTTAAGGGAAAGCTTGAGGTGTGGCTGCACTGAAGTTTCAGCCCTGAACTTTGAAATATCTGTAATACACAAAATATTACTCTAAGTTAAGAACATAATAGATAACTGTACCAGTTTGAGAAACACCACCCTAGACAATGACCTTAAACTACAATGTCTAGTTTAAGCGTGTAGAGCTGCATAGTCTCCCTGTGTCAGAGTGGGTTTTCTATGCTAGACCTAGATGTACGGAAGATAATTTGTTACATCAGATTTTGAATATTAAATTCTGATGCATGTTTCAGAATTTAAAACATTTATTCTGAATTTGACCTGATGACTTGAGGAGGGCAGACTCTGGACACAGTGGAGGAACAGAATGATTTGTCTAACACACGTCATGGGCCACATCATTTTATGTGGTAAAGGTAAATTAAAAGGCATGACTGTCATTTTAAAATAAGTCTCTGCTGCTTTAATGTGTGCACTGACCATAAACTAATGAGATTTTCCCAACAAGTGGAACTGAGAAATATTTGCAAATAACGATCAAAAAATGTTCAGGAAGAGGAAAATTGTAGGCATGGAAGGCAGTTTCAAGAAAGGTGAAGGTGAAGACAAGTTTGTGCTTCATTTGGTTACATTTAGTGACATTTATACTGACTTACAGTAACATCTGGCCCTTGATGGCAACCATTTTGCTGATGTGGCCTTCAATGAAAAGGCCACATCAGGACACCCCTGGTCTAACAGACCCACACTTCAGACAGGTGTTTGTAAGTTTTTGACCAGAAAGCTGCTTATTTACCTAGTTTGTACTAAAATGACCAAAAAAGGAACTAGGAACAATAGACAGTGCTATTGAAACACCATATACACAGTTTATTTTTTGTATAGTTCAACATTACTTTACTTCAGTTAATTATTTAATTATTTCATTAATTAATTTGTGTTTTGTTTTGTTTTTTTTTTTTTTTAGGTGTCATTAATAATTAAGTCAAAACAGACATCGGGAAACTCATCCTCCAGTGATGGCTTTGTTGTAGTAGGTAAATAAAACTCATTTTCAACTTTATATAATATTTTCTTTGCAGCATTCATTACTCATTCCTGTCCCTGGGAAATACCAGAAACCGTTTGAAGAATGGGCCGGTTTTAGACACCTTACGGGACATTGTGTTATGTCATAAGGTGGGCTTTACATTACCTAAATAATTGAAACCGTTGTGTTTTACTCATTGCACTTTCATATCTACATTCATTGTTATTGCTGGGTTTCAGATGACATCTCCACTTTCTGAGATATTTAATACAGATGAGGGACAGATAATATTGTTAAAAGTCAGATTTTTGTTACATACAGAATTCAAAACAACAAATAGAAGTGATCATATTCTACATTTGTAAATTTTCACTCACTTATCCTATGCAATCTGAGCATCTTAACTATTTGCTGCGATTAATTCATAAGTGCATTTCACAACTTTAAGAGCCTATTACAGTAATGCTAACAACAATTAGCATGCTAACATCGCACTTCCTAATTCTTGGACAATAAAAGCTCTTTATGATCAAGCTTAACAGTGACCGCCCACTCCCTGGTTCTGGAAGTAAATTTCACATTATTTTTTTTCCCATTGGCTTTTTTTTTATATAGATTTTGAAAGCTTGCACAGGGCTAATCAGCTATATGGTATCTAATGACCACAAGATCTGTAATTTAATTTAAAATCTGTTTCTGAAACTGTATTGTAAATCGCCAAAACTTGATTTTAAATGTGCTTTTTGGACTTAAAACAACTGCATTGTAAATGTCTTTGAACTCTTAATATTACTTTTTTTTTTTTTTTTTTTCCCAAAAGTCTATAGTACGTGTGTCAAACTCAAGGCCCAGGGACCCAATGTGTGCCCGCCATGTCATTTTATGTGGCCCACGATAAGGCAAATTAAAAGGCATAAAAATATAGGCATTTTAAAATAAGTCTGTTGCTTTATTGTGTGCATTGACCATAAACTAATAAGATTTTCCCAACAAGTGGAATTTAAAAATATTTGCAAATAATAATCCCAACATTTTCAGGAAGAGGAAAACTAGGCATGGAAGGCAGTTTCAAGAAAGGTGAAGGTGAAGACAAGTTTGTGCTTCAAGGAGAAAAACCTATATGTTTTTTTCTGTTATGAGGCGGGGTCAGTTGTGAAAGAGTACAATCTACATTGGCATTTTGACACCAAACACGGAGCTAAGTATGCAAAAGTTGATCTTTACGAAAAACAACAAATTGTCCAATAATTAAAAGGCTGTTTCTGAAGCAGTGCTGAAGGTCTGTGAGCAGATGTGCCCTGACCAGGTACACACTTTTAAAAATGTCAGTTTATCAGGGGATACACAGTTACACAGACATACAATATTTGCAACTTGAATAAGTAATAAAATAAGTAATAAATACAGAAACAGTTATTTGACAAGTTAAAAAAGTAGTTACATTTATTTTAAATGACATTTGGTTACATTTAGTGACATTTATACTGACTTACAGTTACATCTGTCCCTTGATGGCAACCATTTTGCTGATGTGGCCCTCAGTGAAAATGAGTTTGGCACCCCTGGTCTAGAATATGAAAACTCCTTCCAAAAACAAAACGATAGTTGTGTATTCATCACCTTGTTGTTAATTCACATTTGGAAGATTTGCATAGGTAACACAAGGTGGAAACACAAATATCACATTTAGAACCGTTAATTCTCTTCAGGTGGATTTTGATTTAAATGCCTTTTGGAATGTGGAAACACATTTAGACACATTAACTCTCATAGTGAAAATCAAAACCCGCATGACCATCAGACTACAGATTGCTAAGATCACTAAAGTCTGCTTCAATCATCGGCTATTACAGGCCATAACCAGTTCAAATAATGGACTACTAAACCATGAAAGGGTGAGTGACTCTGAGTCAGGATGCAGCAGATACAACACACAGCACCACGCACAATGAGCTATTTGAACAACGTCTGTATGAGCATATCCAGGTCAAGCAGCACAAAACATCACATACATGCCTCACAAAGGACAAAAGAGCTAAACCGCTAACATTAAACCATAGGACCTACTGTGTTATTGTTAGTTTTACTGATCTCTGTCTTGTCATGGAGTTGTGGAGTTGTTCTCTGCTCTGCAGGACACCGTGTTTCTTTCACAGTACAAATGTATAACACATTTTTTTTTATCATACAGGGGTCAAAATTGTGTCTGTCTGTCTGTCTGTCTGTACGTACGTACGTACATACATACATACACAAAGTCAGCAGTGGACGTACCAACATCTGCGCACTGTGGGGTTGTCTGAATTCCTATGTAAAAAAAACTGGTATTAGCCTTACAGTTCTTTCAGCCCTGGGTCTATACTCCAAATCCACATAAGAAATAGTACTTTATAACTTTATAGTATCTGCACATACTATGAATGTTTACATACTCCTAAAATGAGGCTGCAGGGTTTTGATAGAGAGCTGTGTCCCTGTTGAGCACGTTGTTATTACCGTAAATTTCGGACTACAGAGCGCACCTGAATAAAAGCCGCACCAGCTAAATTTGAAGAGAAAATCAATTTTGTACATATATAAGCCGCACCTGAATAAAAGCCGCAGGTTTTCATATTGTAACATGAGATATTTACACAGAAAGACGGTGCACTGACACGCTTTTTTTTAAACTGTGCCTGAAAATTGGAACCAACACGACATCAACACGGGATGAACACATCTGCAGGTTTAGAAAATAAAACTGCACCAAAACGGAAAATCTGCTTTTATTTCCTCTGAAAACTTTTGTCGTCTTTTACATTGACCAAGTTGGATTCATTGATGTCGAGCTTACGTGCAGTGGCTCTATTTCAGGGGTCGGCAACCCGCAGCTCCGGAGCCGTATGCGCCTCTTTCAGCCTTACACTGCGGTTCTGCGTGGCTGAAGTGTATTTTATTTGTGTTAGCTCTTTTTTTGTTGTAGTTTAAATTGGAAGATTATTATAATCTTAAAATAAAATTATATTTTCTTATTTTTCGTTGCTCAAAATAAGCGTCACACTCGCGGAACAATGTTAAAAACAAACACCGCTCACGTCTCACAGGCACAGCTCACAGTCCTGCGTAAAGAGCCCTGATTTTCAGACGCTGTGCGCACAGGGGTCAGGAGCAACTTTTGCCCGTCCCTAATGACACACTAATAAGCTCGTCCGTAGATGTATCATGAAAATCCTGCTGGAAATCGCCACAGAAATCTATTTGATGTTGTAGCAAGTTTATTATCCGCTCTTGTCTCTGCGATGACGTATCACGTATAACACATCAGACACGACGCACAAAAGTAGAGCCACAAGCGAGTGAAAATGAGCCAAAACAAAAGTCTTTGGGGAGCTTTTAACAAAGGGGAAAAGGACAACTGAGGAGCCAGAAGAGGAGACTACGACCTCCAAGAAAAAGAAAGATAAATTTAACAGACAATGCCTACTTAAAATCTGGGTTTGTCGCTACAGGTGACTCTCACGCACAGTCCGCTCTATGTAACATACGGGAAAAGCAAATAAGGCAATGAAACCTTCAAAACTGCTTTGGCACATGGAGAATAAGCACCTGGGATTAAACGATACGCCTTTAGAGTTTTTTTGTAGTTTTTTTTTGTTTTTTTTTTTAAAGAAACTGCGGAGCAGAGTAGACATAATCACATAATCAGCGCAGGGCTCCCTCTGATGCAGCGGTTTGGTGAGTTGTATTTTTTAATGCACTTAAGTTGTTTTTGCCATATTTATCTGCCACGTGTAGAAGGCTTGTCCGTGAAAATAAAACCCAGGGGCCGTTATCCAGTAAAAAATCCATAAATAAGCCGCACTGCTGTATAAACCGCAGGGTTCAAAGCGTGGAAAAAAAGTAGCGGCTTATAATCCGAAATTTACGGTATTTCTATGTGCCAGCCCGTTGTAGCAGACATGGCTGGTGTGCACCGGAAGTCCCCTAAACAAAAATGACATGGTAATTGTGTAATATATAATCAAGAAGTAATAGTCCTTTAGTAGTCAGTTAGTAGTAGTTCTGTCATTGTGTGCTTAGGCAAGACACTTCACCCACATTGCCTAGTATGAAAGTGCTCGAATGATAGGTGGTCTCGCTTCCGTCAGTCTGCCCCAGGGCAGCTGTGGCTACAATAGTACCTTACCATCACCAAGTGTGGAAATGAATGAATAATGACTATAGTGTAGCGCTTTGAGAGTGTAAGCCATTATTATTATTATTAAAATTAGAAGTGTTCGTTATCCATTATATTTAGGTAGATACATCAAAACAGAGGGATAAAACAAACATAAAACAAAACAAACATTTGTGTAGCTACTTGTAGCGTTACCATCTCCTCCACTGAAAATGCACTGAATGTTTTCCACGTAGCCTGTGATAACGGGATTGGTTCCTGAACATAACGTTACACAATAAAACTAGTTTTAAACACCAAACACCACCCAATCCACCTCTGTGACCAGCCTGCGTGCATGTAAACAAGCGATTAGCCTTGTGAGCTACAAGCTATAGCTAACTCACCGTTTAGCATCTTTAGGTGGAAGATAATGAAATGAAAATGCAAAAGGCGTAGTTATCAATTCCATAATGAATACAAAAATCACAAGAGTGACTTAATGCAGACAGATATACAAACAACACAATGACAAGCTAATGCTAAAGTCAAAGACGGCATCCAGAAATATGTTTTGGTAATTTTCTTTTTTCTTTTGCTTTCTTTGTGTTCATTGTGTCATCTGTATAGTTGTGGCAGGACACATAATTGCTGTGTATTATCTGGCGTAACGGCAGCATGTCGAGATTGAACAACAGGGGTCCCAGGATTGACCCCTGGGGCACCCCACAGGTCAGCGACATTTTATCTTAAACCAATTTCAACAGAGTACTCCCTGTTTTCTAGATATGACTTGAACCATTTTAGTGCCGTACCAGAGATGCCCACCCAGTCCTCTAGTCTCTGTAAGAGGATTCCATGAGCGACAGTGTCAAAAGCAGCATTCAGATCTACCAGGATCAAGACTGAGATATAGCCTGCGTCAGTGTTCAGGCGGATGTCATTTGCCACCTTGATAAGAGCAGTCTCAGTGCTGTGGTGGGGTCTAAAACTTAACCGGAAAGCATCATAGGAGTTGTTAATTTGGAGAAAGTTAATAAACTGTTGGTAAACAACTTTTTCAAAGACTTTGCCTAAAAAAGGCAGATTTGAGATTAGTCGGTTGTTCAATATTGTGGCATCAAGACTGCTCTTCTTCAGGAGAGGCTTGATAACCACAGTTTTCAAAGCTCTTGGGAATGTTCCAGAAGAAGAGACATATTAACTATGCAAGAGAGTGGTGACAGTAAACTGTTGAGCACAGATTTTAGAAATCTAGTGGGTAACACATCGAGGCAGCATGTAGATGACTGGACTGGTGACGATCTCTTTTTCAGTTACAGGTGCAAACTAAGTCAGTTCTAAGTGTCTAGGTGGGTGCTGGGTTGTTACTTGCATCGTGGAGTGATGGCATTTTTAATGCCCTGAACCTTGTCATTAAAGAATACTGCAAACTCATTGCACTTAGATGTGGAAATTAGTTCTAACGGCAGTGGAGCTAGAGGGTTCGTTAATCTGTTTACTGTTGCAAACAGACACGTATACCTGTTGCAGTTCACTTTTTGTTGTTACTGAAACTTCCTATAAAATACAGAAAAATATCCCTTGTTCTACATAAAGTGTGGTTGTACATGTGCGTCCTTTCTCTGTAAATCTCATAATGAACCTGGAACTTTGACTTGCGCCATTCCTGCTCGGCCCTCCAGCAAACCCTTTTCTGTGCCCTGACCGAGTCATTGTTCCTCCATGGCGCTTTCTGCTTATCTTTAACCATTTTGGCCTTTATCAGGGCAATGTTGTCCAGAACATTCAAAACACTCGAAGTTACAGAGTTCAACAAATCATCAACATTAGAACAAAAGCATTTTCAAACTGTATAATTTCCATGAACAGTTCACCTGTTTTATCATTTATGTGTCTCCTTCGAACAACTGCAGGACCAGCCGCTGGTTTGGGCATAACAGACAAGTCAAAAAAGACACAGAAATGATCAGAAAGAGCAACATCCACCACACTAACATTTGAAATATTTACTCCTTTTGTGATGAGCAGATCCAGAGTGTGTCCTCTGTTGTGGGTGGGCTCCCTGAGTGAGACCAAAGGTTTCAAGGACAGAACTGAGCTCTTTAGCGTTTCTGTCAAACGCATTATCCACATGTACATTAAAATCACCTGTAATGACTAAACCATCAAAGTCAGTGCATACGACTGAAAACATTTGAGTAAAATCATCAATAAAACTTTGAGGAGGATTGTATATGACTAAGAGTATGGAGGGTGATTGTTTTAGCTCAGTTTTAAAGGAAACATTCCCAAAAGATGAAAACACTACAAATGACAACCTGTGAGTGACCAAATTATCTCTAAAAATGCACACACACCTCCACCCTTTTTGTTTACTTGTGTTTCAGATTCAAATTTCAAGTTTGGTGGAGTTGATTCAACTAGAATTGCATTACCTGTGTTTTTGTCGAGCCATGTTTAGGTTAAAAACATAAAGTAAATCATTAATTAATTAATGATTAATTAAAAATGACTTGTTACAAAAAGATCTGACATTGAGCACAACATGTTTCAGATTAGTTTCAGTAGGGCTGGATGTTATCTTACAGGGAATGTCTCTGATTGGACAGCCTAACTGTCAACTGTAGATATAGATCCATCACAGGGCCTCAGCATGATATTATCTTTATTCAATTCAATTAATTTTATTTTTGTAATGCCCAAAATCACAACAACAGTTGTCTCGAAGGACATTCATGTTTTGGTTGATGGGGGAAACCGGAGTACCCGGAGGAAACCCATCCAGACACGGGGAGAAACATGCAAAACTCCACACAGAAAGGCCTGGGCGACCCGGGGATCGAACCAAACCTTCTTGCTGTGAGGCAAGGGGAGGTGATTGGTGTGGTGCTGGAACTGAACCCTCTGTTGGGGCTGTCACAGACAAGTTCAAGGCCTGTGACGAGGGCTCTGGGGGAAGTGACACTGAAGATGGATCCTTGACTTGGGAAGGTGGTGGT
Organism: Periophthalmus magnuspinnatus; assembly: GCF_009829125.3. Classification (NCBI taxonomy): domain Eukaryota; kingdom Metazoa; phylum Chordata; class Actinopteri; order Gobiiformes; family Gobiidae; genus Periophthalmus; species Periophthalmus magnuspinnatus. The sequence continues at coordinate 21,026,580 of NC_047135.1, read as the reverse complement.
GCTGCTGACTTGTTCTCTGGGGGAGGTGGTGGTGATGCTGAATCCCTCACTCCCCCTCTTTTCTCTCACTGGCCCAGGACCCTGTCCAGGCCGGTGCCTCAGAGCGTGGAAGAGGTTATCTGTCAGCACTCTCACTCCACCTCTGCTCAGGTGTGGGCCATTTCCCTTGAACAGGTCCTCCCGTTTCCAGAATAGATCAATGTTCTCAATGTAGTGCAGTCCTCTGGCTACACATGCATTGAATAGCCATGTGTTCAGCTGAAACAGCCTTGTAAATTTGTTCATTTTCCTTCTTTCTATACTAGGAAGAGGTCCACTGATGAATGTCTTAACCTCCATTTTATCAAGCTCCTCCAATAAGTCAGTGAAATTCTTTTTCAAGATTTCAGTCTGTTCCATTCTGGTGTCAGACTGCACCCATGTGCACAATCAGTGGTTTAACTCCTCGGTATGTTGACAAAACTTTTGGGAGGAGATTTGAAATCTCAGAAACAGTGTGACTGGGATACGAGCAAGTTTGGATTCCTCTGTGGCTCACATCTCTGATAGCACCTTCTCCTAACAGCAGTGTATCTCTGACATTGACATTTGGCATAGAACGCATGTCTGCCTGCACTCTTTTGCCAACTTCATTACTTTTGTTTTGTGACAAAAATCCATTCTCTGTTTGTATGTTAACGTCAACAGTCATCAGTCTGAGACAGTGGTAAAAGTCAGTTTGTAAGCTGTATTTTGCATGATGTAACTATATTAACATTGTCTTTTATCACTTGTTGCATTGGCTTGGTATTCTTGTCTTTACAAAGTTTTGGAAAAGACACCGTCACTCAAGTTTAAGTTGAAAGTAGCAGTTTTGTCACCATCTTCTCTGAAATTAACTGTGGGCTTCTTACCACTGGAAGTGTCTGGTGAAGTCTTTTTTTTTCTGATTCTAAAACAAACATCCGTGCTTGTAGCTCATTAATTTGTTGTTGATAGTTCCAACAGCATTCACAGAAAGAATTCCTTCTGTTTCTTCCCCCGGATATGTTTGTTACAAAATGTAAAAATGGTTCAAAAGTTTTGCTTTACTTAAAAGAAAATCATAACTAAACAAGTCTCCCAGCACTGGAAGAAGTAAAATGATTAAAAAGAAAAGTAAAGAAGGAAGCAGCAGGACCAAGCAAGGTTTGCATCTGCACTCTTCAGAAGCAGGAAGTAAACTCTCTTGCTCTGTCATAAAGTCCCATGCCAGTGCCGTGCAGTATGCACTGGTTCCCCATTTCATATCAGATGAAGTTCAAAATGTTCTTGATTGTGTTTAAATTTCTGCCCTCTTTATTTGAGGGTTACTGCAGCTCTATACTCTACCCAGAACCCTGAGCTCAACTGACCAGCTCCTGCTGCTGTGCCCAAAGTCAGGGGCAAGACCAGAGGTGACAGCCTTTTCTGTGGAAGCGCCCAGGCTATGGAACAGCACCCTCTGCCTGTCAGATCCTCTCACTATTTAATGCAGTTTAAGACTAGATTCTCCCTGGCATTTAAAACTAGCTAGACAGGCATCTTGGTGTTTTATTGTACTTTCCTTATGTATCCTGTTATCTGTATATATATATATATATATATATATTTTTGGTCACTTTTATGTGAAGCAATTTGGTTAGCTAAAGTTGTTTTGAATGTGTTATATAAATGAACTTGAATTGATATTTTGATGCAGGTTTCTGAAGTAAAAAGTCTGTTGTATTAACATGCCATGTTTTATTTTTATTTATTTTATTAGGACCTTATAACTAGGCTCCAACGTTTAACCATTTCCACTGTTCCAGACATGGTTAGGACCACTGAAACTCTGATGGAAGTTGACCCAATGATAGCTACATTTCTGTCAGTTTCCTCATCTTCTTTTATCTGCTTGTCAAACAAAACACTGAGAACCAGTGTCTCGAGTTGTTTGACTCAGATTAGAATCAACAATAACACGATTGAATTGCTGTCTCAGAATTGGCCCAGTATTTGGGAACATGGGTGATCTGACATATTATATAATTTATTAATATATGATTTATTCTTAATTCGAAACAGTGGACATGATAGCCAGGTTGTTTATGTAATAATTTTGTGTTTAATTTCTCAAGATGATAATCCAATCAGAAAGCAGAATGAACCTCACACTAGTCTCTCATTTGGGTTGTCAGTTTCAATGCTGAAATACAGTTGGTTTAAATCTAAAAGGACTCTCTCTGATCTGAATTGTTACTACCTAAATCCCAGCACCTGCAATCACGAATAAGTGTTAGTGCAGCCTCTGCAGCTCAGTGAGTAAATTCTGGAATTCTGAATAATGGTCTGTCCATATACTGAGAATGAGAAAACTTGTGTCATATCTGCATGTTAAGAGACTGGCAACCCAAGTTTGGTTGTGATTGCGGTACCTTTTTAAACCAGATAAGACTCTTATTAAATGAGGAAGAAGTGCTCTGAGATGTAAAAGTGTGTGTTGCAGGCATGTTTGAAAGAGGCCAAGCAGAGGGCAGCGTGGACATCTCCCTGCAGCCCATCACAGCGCTCCGCCTGGTGGTTAAGAAGGACTCCAACTTCTGGGTGGTGCTCAGAGAGGTAAACTAGTCTAACATATCAGAATGCACTACAATGCATAAATTCATATTGAAAGGAGTACTATCAGTTATAGTGCTGCAGAATCCCCAAAATGGGTCTAGTAGATAAAAAAAATCCTCTAGTTAGTGACCAACTTTCTGAAAGATAAAGTTAAGGTAGTGTGTTATAAAAAGCCACATTCCCAGCTGGCGTTCTTTTATGTCACCTGCTTGTCTTCATGTATGGCATTAAACTGATCTATCTTGCATTTAATTAATTACTTCTTACTTGGGCTGGTAGTGCCATCTGCTTGTCTCATAGTGCACCTGTAGGGCCACACTATGTAACATTTAAGCAAAAAATCCCAAAAATACACATCCTTACTCTAAGCAGGCTTCATCTCCACAAAGCTGACTGTTGTTTGGCCAGGCGGAGGACCTACTCTGGCTTGTTGCTATAATCTCTCACAGTATGCATAAAACAAATCCATCTTCATGTGGAATGTTCCGATGTATGGGATCATGCAGGTGAAGTGCTACCTCAAGAAAGTTGCATACTTTACCTTTAACCTTATATTTATATACTTTTTAGAGTAACAGAATTGACATTACTTTATGTGCCTACTAAATTTCACACACACAAAATTCAGATTCAGTTATGAGCTGAATAATCACAGTTATCAATTAACCAAATAATCTTGGCACCACCTGTCAATAAGGGCCATCTAGACACAGGTAAGTAAGAATATACTAATAGAGATACAGAAAAAAACAAAACAAACAAAAACAAAACAAAAAAACATGTAGCTTTGGCTGGTTAGGCTCTGACAAATGTGATTACCGGTGCCAATATAATAAACATGAGTGGAAGCCAATGTTACCTTATCTCATATTTACATTGAGCTCAGTGCTGAAGAGCTGCACCTCGGGACCTTTGAGCTTCTCAGCTCAAATACCCTCCTCTACATTGTGCATAAACTCTACCTCACTTTTGTCTGTTTAAGATTTGCTTAAAGTGCGTCTGAATACTGGCACCATACTTAAACTATCTCAGTACTAAAACTTCACACCCGATGATGATACTATAATGGTTTTGTAAACAGAACACCTGTATTGCATTAGCTGGTGCCTTCCATATGTTAGCTCCAATGCATTTTCAATTGTGAAGTTAGCGTTAACCTCCAAATTTCACCAAAAATACCATGGACCACAACGGTTTGACAGTAAAATATCAGCTTTATTTCATCAATTACAAATCCTGCAAACATTAGTTAACTTTAGAAACTGAAGTTGGAAATCTGATATTGGCTAGAATTACGTGTTGGCAAATGTAACAGACAGCGCAAATGGTCTACGCTGTCTACATACACCAAAATGAATGCTTTTATTGAGTTGTCCTATTAAAATGAATGGGATAGAACTTTTATATCACTACCAGGCTGTGTGTGCAACAATTCTAAACAAGTCACTCCAGGAACGGTAATATTACTATGTGCTATAATACCAGTTCTAAAATGGATTTGGTACATTTAGTAAAAAATTTGTCCTAGTTATGTGACAGATTAATTTACTTTGTTTTTCAATACTAGTTATTATCTTTTTATGGTACGTCACCATAAATGTCATCGCAACAAAGCACTTGCATGTTGTCAAAACCACATATGGATAGCTGGACAGACGCATCCTACGTCTGTCAACGATTAAGAAAATAAAATTGGACAGTGAAGTCAGTACATAGCAGTTGGCATATACTGGTGGTAGTGTAAACTGGGGTAGATCAGAGCAATAACATCTTGAATACAGGACTGTGAAACAGTGCAGATTTTTACTTATTTGAGAGGAGACATCTTCTGCATTTGAGGAAAAATTTGATACAAATTAGTAGCTGTGGTTGGACTGTCTCAAGTTAGGACCCTCTATTTTGCTGTTCTGGACCCTGCTGGATTTGATCAGAATGTAGAAGGGACTGGCTGATCAGGTAAACCTTCTGCATTTTTGTATTTTGATAAATATACTATATAGTAACTTTCCCACCAACGCAGGTCATAATTAGAGGCATGTGTGGCATATGCACTCTAAATGGGCTGGACTTGGACTCCATTTTAGATGATAATGGCCCAAATTAAACTCAGATGCAACACTTATTTTAACGACTCGGGACTTGACCATTGAGGGGCTGTCTTACACTGGCAGACCTATAAATCAGTCCTATTAAATCTGAACTAGGCCTACATCTCTATATTGTAGTCTCCTAATTATTCATTCTTTTGCGTTTCAGATTTTCATTCAAGTTTGACGTTTATCTCAACATGAAGGAGTCTACAGATCATGAAGAAGCACAAAGATTACGAATGAATACTATTGATGCATATTTAATTATATAATGGGTAATATATATTATATTATTTATATTATTATATAATAATATAATGTATATAAAATACAAATTTGGTGCTTTGAGTCACTTATTCCGCTAGTGACATGAAGGCTATGCTAGGTGCAATTGATACTTTGCAGTAACATATAGAGGACAGCATATATATCTATGGAGGAATGTTCAGTGGTTACCATGGTGACACAATGCAGACATTAGCAAACACAGCCTGTTGTAACGTTTTAGATTGTCTAAAAACAAGTCCAGCTTGTTTGAAGTAACAGTACTCTTTCTTGTGTAAAGGGTTAGGTAACTCTTGCCAGTGTGAGTATGTATGTATGTATATATATATATATATATATATATATATATATATATATATATATATATATATATGCTAATTTTTGTGGTCTGTCCTTTGAAAATTCAAAAGACAGTTTCAAACAGGCCCAGAGAGTTCCTCCTGCAATTATGATTTGAGTAGTAGTTTCCCCAAGTACTTTTAGAACTTGCAAACTACCGGTGACGTGCATTCAGATGAGGCAGGGGAGGCAGAGCCTCATCTGTCAATCTTGGAGAAAAAAAAAAAAAGTTTAATAAAAAATATAATAAATGTTAATATTTGTCATCTGGTATGTATTACAAACCCATTTTCCGTTTAAATGCATTTTTTTCAATAAAACATTTTTGTATGTCCCATAACTCCTCTTCAAACACAGGGAGGAGGGATGCCATGAGGCAGCACCTTGCTGTGCCTCTCGGTACGCAGTAGAATTCCTCACAAATAGTGCTGGTATACGATGGAAATAATGTGTTGCTGTCCCTCTGTATAGCGAGCTTTCCTTGGTTTAGTGGATTGCACAAAATTTTGTGAAATGTCACAACATTTTGATGACACAAAACTGTAGAGCCGGTCAAAATATGCAAGGTTTGACTTTGTGAGATTAAGAGCGGATCTAATTGGACTGTATAGCTCACAAACGGTGAGGAATGAATGCAAGTCTCCTCTGCAGCTGCTCATTTTTTGGCCCAGAATGACCTCACCCAAACTGTTGCTGAAGCAACTAAGTTACTCCAGTTAGTGCTCACAATACCAGCAACAACAGCATCTGTAGAGAGGTCCTTCTCAGCATAAAAAAAAAAAAAATCAAAAATCAAAACATACAGTCGGAACAGGACTTGTCAAGGACAACTTTCATCCCTGGCAATGATCTCCATCGAGACTTTTAAAATGGAAGGACAATAAGGAGGACTTCTACAAAAAAGTCATAGATGTTTTTGTCCAGAAGGATCGTCGCATGGATTTCATATACAAGTAAAGTTAAGACTTTTATTTATTTTGGCTTGAAATATACTCAATTGGAATACATTTTTACCTTAAATAAAATATGTGTCACATGTTGGTGTAAATAATGCTGATATGAAATATATAGCATAACTCATTGTCTGTTAATCAAATTATGTTTAAGTTGCTCTTGTGCGTTCATTCGCGTTTGTAAATCTGACTCTAAAAGAGTCAGTGCCTCACAAGCCATGAACCTCACCGCACGTCACTGGAAACTACTAGAAAGAGAGGTATTTATCTGCCATTATTGGAAGTTGCAGTAACAATTCTCACATTCTGTTTGCAACAGTAAACAGATTAACAAACCCTCCAGCTCCACTGCTGTTGGAAATAATTTCCACATCTAAGTGCAATAAGCTTGCGATATTCTTTAATTACAAAAATGCCATCAATTCCCCAATGCAAACAACAACCCTGCAGCTACCTAGACACTTAGACTGGTGACACTCTTGGACAGTTTTGTCAGTTACAGGTGCAAAGTGAGTCAGCTCTGAGTTCATGTACATGCTGCCTTGATGTGTTACCCACTAGTTTTCTAAAGTCTGCTCAACAGTTTGCTGTCACCACTCGCTTGCATAGCTGACATGTCACTTCAATCTGGAACATTTCTAAGAGCCTTGAAAACTGTGGTACCAAACCTCTCCTAAAGAAGTCTGTGCTGCAGTGGATGACTGCAGCACAAACTCAGTGATCCGTACTCTACAACACAGAGCTCAAGTGGTGCCCACAAACACAGAGGGAAAAGTGAAGGAGGAGCAACATGTGGAGAAAGCCCTCTCTGCTTGTGGATATCCAAAATGGGCCTTCAATAGATCTAAGAGAGCTAAAAAAAACAGGACAACAGGGAATTTGAACCCAGAAGGAAAGGTGTTACCATCCCTTACACAGCGGATGTGTCTGAAAAACTTGAGAGAATTTTCACACGGTATGATATTCCTGTCTTTTTCAAACCCACGAACACTTTAAGACAAAAACTGGTTCACCCAAAGGACAAAACCCAGAGCCATAAACAAAGTAATGTAGTCTACTCCATTCAGTGTAGTGAAGAGTGCAGTGAGCATTATATTAGAGAAACTAAACAGCTACTCCATAAGAGGATGTACCAACACCGGCGTGAGAGCTCCTCTGGACCCCAGTCCACTGTACATCTCCATCTCAAAGCCACTAACCACTCCTTTGAATATTGTGACGTTCAGATCTTAGCCAGAGAAAAGAAATGGTTTGAGAGGGGAGTTAAAGAAGCTATTTTTGTTAGGAAAGAGAATCCTTCCTTAAACAGGAATGGGGGCCTGAGACATAATCTCTGCCCCATCTATAACTCCATCCTCAGACCCAGAACAATGAGAACAATAGCAGGGTTGTTAAGGGCTGAATAGGGTAGTCTCAGCTGAAACTGGAAACAAAAGCTGTTTACAGTTTCAGTGTGGTTGGCACCCTCCCCTCAGATAGATATAAGGCAGTGGCCACCAGCATTCTGACCGGAACTGAAGAAGCGCCTTGGTTGAGCAGCGAAACATCTTCACTCCTACAAGGATTTGTCCAGTTGACAGATTTGAACTTCATCTATTGCTCTCCTAAAGAAGAGCAGCCACTACACTGAATAATTACCAAACCATCTCAAACCTGCCGTTTTTAGGCAAAGTCCTTGAAAAAATTTGTTTACCAACAGCTTATTAATTTTCTCCAAATGAACAACTCCTTTGATGTCTTCCAGTCAGGTTTTAGACCCCACCACAGCACTGAGACTGCTCTTATCAAGGTGACAAATGACATTGCCTGAAGACTGATCTAGACAAAGTCTCCGTCTTGATCCTGTTAGATCTGAGTGCTGCCTTTGACACTGTCAATCATGTGATCCTCTTACAGAGACTAGATGACTGGGTGGGCATCTCTAGCACTACACAAAACTGGTTCAAGTCCTATCTAGAAAACAGGAAGTAATTTGTTGAAATTTGAAAATGTGTCTCAGATAAAATGTCCCTGACCTGTGGGGTGCCCCAAGGGTCAATCCTGGGACCTCTTTTGTTCAATCTCTACATAGTACCGTTAATCCAGTTAATGCACAGCAATAATGTGTCCTACTTCAACTATGCAGATGACACTCATCTATGTCTCACGGGCAGCAGGTGAATATGGACCAGTGGATTCACTCTGCCACTGCATCCGACTGATCAGTGTGTGGATGCAAAACAACTTTCTCCAGCTAAACTCAGACAAGACTGAAGTCATCATCTTTGGCCCACAGAAACATAGAGAAAGTGTCAGTAGTCACCTCCAGTCTCTTTCTCTAAAACCTTCAAATCAGGCTAGAAATCTATGGGTAATAATGGACTTGAACTTTAACAGCCACATCAAATCAATATCTACAGTTTTTTATCATCTAAAAATCATTGCAAAAATCAAAGGTATACTGTCGAAACCTGACTTATCCATGCAGTTCTCACCAGTAGGCTAGACTACTGTAACATCCTGCTCACTGGCCTCTCCAAACGAGTGTTAAGACAGCTGCACTACATCGAGAACACTGCAGTTCGGGTCCTGACTAGAACTAGGAAGGACTTGAGCAGCACATATGTCCTGTGCTCAAGTCTCGGCACTGACTTCCTGTTCCTTAGAGAATAAACTTTAAAGAAGCTCTGCTTGTGCACAAGTACATCTCCAACATGTTAGTGCCATATGAACCATCTCACACTCTGAGGACTTCAGAATTACATAGTCCTGCAATCTGCTTTCCTCTAAGGAGATACACAAATGTTCTGAAATGCAAGGAATTATTTTAGCAGTTCAGGTAGGTAAACCCGATTGTGTCTTGGGCTCCAAGCGTAAACTGTATAAAGAAGTAGACAAAAGGAGTGTGACATCACCCATAACATTCGGCCTGTTATACTCACTTGAAACTACACCTCCATGCTTGTAAGTGCTATTGCTGTTGAGACCTGAGACCTGTTTTGTATGGCTCTGAAATGACTCAAGGAAACAAAATGTGATTTTGATGTATGAATCAGAAAATTTGATTTAAATTCTAACATTTTGTAGACAATTTCAATAGAAAAAAAGTTACAAAGGGAATTTTGGATATCTTATTCAATAATTGAGCAAAGGAGATATAGTATATGAAATTGCCCTAAAAATGGAGACAATAATAGACATATATATAGAGGCAAGTTTATGAAATCAAATTAAATCTCCTTAGGTGCAGATTGGACATTGTTCTTTCCAGGTGAAAGCCTGTATGTTGTGAAAGCAAACACACCAAAAAAAAAAAAAAAAAAAGTAGTGTCATGTCTTAAATAACTATAAAAGAAAGTTCTAACTGCACATCTAAACATAAATATAATAGAGAATGTTGTGATGTTATATTCAAAAGACCATTAAATCCTTGCAACAACTGGAACTCTCTTCACTCATGCCCGATATGCATCTATGGTTGTTCAAGACTGCCCTCTAGTGTGCAGTGTGTGATTCCAGCTTGGCATGGGATGCCTAGTCAGCAAAGACTGCATTTAATGTGAGAATAATTATATTTTACTTTTATCTAAATATATTTTATATTTACTGTCTGTAGCTTGTGCTCTTATTCTTTTAAGAAAGGTATTACAATCACAACTAAACCTGAGTTGTCAGTGCCTTAACCTGCAGATAGAGAACATGCACAAGTTTTTCTCATTCTCAGTATATGGACAGGCCAAGCTCAGAACCTCCAGAATTCACTCACTGAGTTGCAGAGGCTGCGCTAGCACTGAATAATGTTTGGCTGCAGGTCCTGGGGTGTAGTTAGTGACTATTCTATCACCAGTCCAGTTCATCACTTTTTAGGTATTAAACATTTTCTTATTATGAAACTGTTTTATCTATCTTATCTCTCTCTTATCTATCTTCTCTCTCTCTCTCTCTCTCTCTCTCTATCTCTATCTCTATCTCTATCTCTATCTCTATCTCTATCTCTATCTCTATCTCTATCTCTATCTCTATCTCTATCTCTATCTAGATCTATATCTATATCTATATCTATATATATATATATTATATATCTATCTATATATATAGATATATAGATAGATATATAATATATATATATATATATATATATATATATATATGCTGATTTAGTGAAATAACTAAAAAAAATCACTCTTATTCCTGTAAAACATTTTATCACAAAACTGATATTTGCAAAAGTGTTACAAAAATCTCCTGAAACATTTTATTCGAACAAAAAAGCACCTATTTAAGTTTTTAAGTGTTTTTTTTGTTTGTTTGTTTGGGGGGTTTTTTGGTTTTTTTTTTTAGTAGTGGGTCATTTAGTTTGCTGAGATAGCACCTGTGGTAAATATAAACCATAGTTTTAAACCTGCCAAGTAGCAGTTTTTGTTTTAGAAAATACAAATACAGCTATTAGTGCTGAATTTTAAAATACGTAAACAGGGGAACAACAAATTTCATCTAAAAAGGCAAGTACAATTTATGTGCTACAGTTAATTTAAAATCAAATAAATGAAAATTGTAAAACAAAGAAAAAGCAGGTAACACTTTTAGCAAAATCTTACGAAATTAATCTAATGCATTATGCTTTGTTGAAATGAGCATATGAACCTGTCATTTATGGTGTTGTCACAAGACTAAAATTTCAAAAATGATTTTGATATTAAAGAATATCAAATTCCAATTTTGATCCCAAATGATGATTTTAAAAGCTGTTTTTAGACAATACTGTCATTTTCCAACCCAATGTTTATTCACTAATTAATTTTACGCAGTTTTTTCCAGTATCAATACTTGATACTGAGTATCTAAGTATAAATGAGTATCTACTTTCGATACTAATTCTAGTAATGATTAGTATGCGATCAGTATACTAGATTTTCAATACTTTTGACAAGCCTCGTAGTATGCACCTTCATTTATTGGCTAATTTATGCAGCACAACTTACATACAAAGTTGCATTATTGACTTAACATTACATTTCTACAATCTAGGACTAATTAGGAAAAACACATAGTCTTTCTATTCGTACCAACCCATAGTCAGTCTGCTCAGCTGTAAATGTAGAAGTACTTGTGTAGTATCTCTTGCACTATTCCGATCATTCCCAGAAAAGACAGGGAGAAGAAGACAGCCACGGACACCCAGAAGCCCGGCAATCTGGAATGTAAAAGAAGATTATTCAGGGCTAAAACTGAGAGGAGAGGCTGAGGAGGCTGGTGGTTCTGTTGTTGTTAGCATTACTGTGAAGGCAAAACTCCACTCTGAAAGTTATGAAAAGTGCTTATAAACTCATTGCAGTGAGAAATTAGGATGCTCGGAATGGATAAGGAATGTGTGGTATTGATACTTTGCAGTGATGGGATGTATGTCTATGTTCAGCAGTTACAACAACACAATGTACACTTTAGCAAACACAGCCAAAAATTTTTTTTTGATTGAAAGAATTGATAAATTTTTACCACTGCAAACCATTTGTACATGCAGGTTTAACACAGTTCTGGAGGGTAATATATCATGGTTGTCAATAAGATCAATTCTCAGCATATCTGTGAGTTCACAAACTCATAAGAATCCATCTTGACATACTCTCGCTGAAAGGTTCAAATTTGCCCAGCAGGGGGTGGACCAATCACAGAGCAACAATGAGGTTTGTGCAGAAGTCAAGGTGAAAGTGCCAAAGTGAACCAAAACAAACATGTATGCTGACAGACGAACTTCATCTTATTTTAGCAAAAATATGGACTTATTTGTTTGTGAAAAACATGTAGAGGGAAGCACCTTGTGAATCTGTGAACAGGGAATATGTCTGTGCTTTTCTCTCAAATGGATTTAACTAAAGTTTGACTTCTCTGCTTGTTCCTTTTTTGTGACGCTTCGGCCAATCAGATTCAAATATTCATCATGAGACTGTGTTTTTCTTTTCTTTTATTTATTTTTATGTGTTTTATTGATTTTATTGATTTTATTTTTTTATGTCACTTTGTCTCTGTGCAGCACTTTGGAAACAATTTGTTTATGAAATGTGCTATATAAATAAAGTGGATTGGATTACACCTTTTCCCGATCGTTATCAGCTAGAGAAATATTGATAAATGTGTAAAACTCAATTACTGTATGAGTACTACACATACCAATCTGGTGTAAGCCAAGTGAGGTTAATAAGGTTATATAAAAAAATTAAGATTGCCTTTCCCTACTTTCTCGTCTCCTTCATTCGCTTTCAAGAACAACCCTCCACCCTATCTTCTCTGCCGCAGCAGCAGAACCACAGTCTCCTTGGCCTCTTCACCTCCTCCTCTTCACCACAGTGTCCAGTGTAAATGCAGTGTATCCTGGTGGGCTGACATTCTGACCGTTTGTGGGTCTCCCTGATGTAACCATTGAAGTAGAGGAGGCGTCCCACGATGAAGACCAGGCCTCCAGCAGCGGCAATGGGCTCACTGAAGAACACTCCACAGCTCCACATGGACACCAGGAACAGTGGATAGAACTCCACGCAGTTCTGACTGCACACACACACACACACACATTTAATTTACCTGCTCTGTGGGAAACTAGCTTTTCATTTCTCATAGAATGATCATAACTTTTAAAGGCAGTATTTTACTTCAACGTAATATTAACTGCTAACACATAATATATTTAGGTCACCATGTTACTTTTTATTGTTTTGAAAATGCTAAATTCACTGAAAACTATGTATAAACATGTTTTATAAGTTTCACTTTTGTTTTTGACCCCCCTTTCTTTGCTGAATGAGCGCAATCAAAACAAAATCACCTTGAATCCCGCTAATGAAATTAATGCACATTGTTTCAGGTTTATAAAGTTGTTGTATCATGCTTTTGTATATTTATGAAAAATATGAGTGCATGGATGCCATCGAAAAACCTCTTTAGGCATGTTTTTTATGAGCGAACAAAAATATGACATCACAGAAGGCTCCAAAAAGTCGATTTTGCATAATACTCCCTCTTTAAAGAACATACGTCATCATTGCGGCTTTAAATCCATTTTAAACATGCTTTTTGTCACCTTGAGATAAGTATTTCACATTTCCCAACTTAAAAAATATTTGATAATAACTGACAACAATAATCCATTTGTGAAGCCTTGGTAAATTATGAAATACAAAAAGTTATATTCGTTACACTGCTGTCAGTAGAATGAACAAAAGGAAATAAAAAAAAAAAAAAGAAATCTTTCTGTGAATGCTACACTACTAGAGCCATGTGTTTGACCGCAGAATGAGTCCACTGATGGTATATGGGATTAAAAACTGAGCAGGAGAAGTTCACAGTTTTATCTGTAGCTTTGTTTATTGATTTAACTAAAGCTTTCGATTCAGTGGATCATGGAGTCCTCCTGAACCGTCTAAAGCAGATTGGATTTGACAATGCTACATGCAACTGGTTCCAAAATTATCTTTCAAACAGAACCCAGGCAGTAGTAGCCGATGGTTTTAAATCAGATTTTTTAAGTTTAAGTAAAGGAGTGCCCCAAGGCTCAATTTTGGGCCCCCTACTTTTTACTATTTTTATTAATTCTATTGGTCACAATTTAAAAGAAAGCCACATACATTTATATGCAGATGATGCTGTTCTGTATGCAAGCGCTCCTTCTGCTGATCAGGCACTTTTAAAACTGCAGCAAGATTTTAATGAAATCCAAAACTCCCTCATAAATCTTAAACTGTTTTTGAATGCAAGTAAAACTAAGTATATGATTTTTTTCTAAAAAACATTTCAGTAACATGCAAGCTACAAATCTTTACATGCGGTAAATGGTACATCCATTGAAAGAGTCAAAACTTATAAATATCTTGGATTTTGATGAAAACTTATCCTTTCAAAAAAACTATCTCAGAATTATGTAACAGTTTAAAATGTAAATTATCATTTTATTACAGAAACAAATATTGTATCCCAATGAGTTACAGAAAAGAAATAGTGCAAGCAACCTTCCTATCCCTATTGGATTATGGGGATGTGGTGTATATGCAGACTTCAGCCTCTGCTTTGAAACCATTGGATCCACTATTTCACTCCGCCTTTCGTTTTATTACAGGTGATGGATTTGTAACTCATCACTGTACGCTCTATGAAAAAGTGGGTTGGCCATCACTGTCTGTTAGAAGAGAACAGCACTGCATTAAGTTTATCTATAAGGGATTACTTCAAAAACTGCCAGAATACCTCACCTGCTTTACCTCACCTGCTTGTTAATTATTGATACTGGAACATTTAACACCAGATCACGTTACTGCATAAGGCTAAGGATGAGCCACACCAGAACTGAGATGGGAAAGAGGGCTTTTAGCTGTTTTGCTTCACAAAAATGGAATATGCTCCAAGGAAAAGCAAAACTGGACATGTTAGTGGCTCAAATGCAATTTAATAATCTGATAACAAACTTTTATACACACACCTGCACTTGTTATTGATGTTTTATATGGACTTATTTGTTTCGATTTGTTTGGTTTGTGTTGTATTTTAAACAGGGCACCCATGAAAAAGAGAGCCCAAGTGCTCTCATTGGGTCCCCCTGTATAAACAAAAAGATAAATAAAAAAAAAATAAATAAATCTGTGACACAACTAAATGGGCAAAATATAAACAGAGCCATTTCGGGGCTCAAAGAAGACAACTTTGCATCAATGAATTACTGAAACAAGCATGACTGAAACAATGTACAACTCCAGGTATGTTTTTGGCAGGGGGAGCACATTTGCCTGGGATCCAGAGTACACACTTCTTAATACTTTACGAAGATGTGAGCGTGGCTACCGGGGAATCTCCACATGTTCAGATGAGCATGATTGACAGGTGGATTAGCCAATTAGGAACACGCATAGTCCACCAACAAATATGGCTGCTTACAAGGAAAAAAAATATGACAGGGACTGATAAAAACATGGTGGATTTTTGCAGATGAGCAAAGGAATAAATAAACTATATTAATCTGAGGCAAGACAAATTTGATTTTGTTTGTAAATGATAGATGACCAATGAACTTCTTCGTTTCACATGTATCACTGAAATAAACAAAATAGATTGGACGATCATGTTTGGTTTTGGCTCGAGGTGCGATGGAGGGCATAGAGCATGAACCAGACTCATATTTGTGTGTATAAAAAATACAGAGATGTAAATATAGAGATATATATAAAAAAAAAAAAAAAAAAGTAGTGAAGCTTTTTGAGTTGAAGTGAATGGAAAATGAGTAGCCTCTTTTATATGCACTTTAATCTATCTTATCTTTAAACCATGTTGTTGTTGACCTAAGGTTCAGGGAATTACATCATGGGGACCTGATTTATGTCCCCATAAGTAAGAATGTCTATACTACTCGATACTCTGTCAGTAGCGGGTGTGTGATGGTGGCTTAACGCAGTGCTTCACAAACTTTTTTGTCTCGAGGAAATTGCAGCAATAAATGATAAACTAATGAGACATAGACAATGACAGAAAGAATGTGAAAGATTGAGAGTGTTATTTTAAACATACTTGATCCAAATACCAGTGTTACTCTGGAAATCCATTCACCATCTTTATGTATTTGTCTGGCTATATTACAACTGCAGTTAATATCCAACTCTTACTGTGCTCGGAAAGCCCTCTCAAACTCCGGATGCCCTGTAGTGGCAGGGGGCTTGATCTTATGAGCCAACCGTGAATATCCCACTCTTCTGGTAAAGTATGCTGAAAAAATACACATATAAGCATTTAATTTAAAATATTTACATCTTTAACAAAAAGACTTTACAATCAAATACATTTTTTAGTAGCATGTAGTAAAGGGCAACAAAATGAAAGAACCCAGATCACAATTTTGATTTTAACACGACTCATGTTAACTTAGTATCTTTAATTACTGTTTTAAGGCAATATAAAGTCATCTGCATCTTCTGAAAGTTCACACCTTATTGCAAATTGTCTTTGTCTTTGTATGAGAAAATGATGTGAGAATACAATGTGAAGCCTGTTAACCCTGTAGTTTAGACCTCTACAGACATGTTCTGAAATGGATCTTTTTAGATTAGCAGTTTCATTTCAGTCTTCTCTGAAACGTTATTGCTTCTGGAAATAGTTTCAGATATGCACTTTGAACTGAATATTGATTTTGAAACATAAATCACAAATCTAATAGCAATAGTTCTAAGACAATTACTTATTAAAATTCAGCCCCACAAGCACGGTTACTGACACTTCAGACCCTCCTGGGCTTATGGTTCTCACCATGGCATATGGACCAGAGGGGGGATAAAATATCAGTTATGCCATAGTTATTAATATTTTCAAAATTCCTGTCATATCCTTTGTAATTTAATTTTATTAGAATTAAATGTACAGACCAACTGTGTCGCTAAACTAGCAGACAATTTAAAGCTTGATGTGTGCGTGCTTTGTCAAAACATTTGACACTATACCTGCCCTTGAAATGTTAGGCATTTATTATTCTCATACATTTCCCAATAAAAGAGCCTTTTTAATGCCTGGAGTATATGTCACATGTTATGTTTTTCAGTCAACTATTTGCTCCACTCCACCTGGTATTTTGAGATGGCACAGCTCTTGTTTAGAGCTCCACGCCCTGTGCTCTCAGCAGACATTGTCTGCCAGCAGATTATCTTGCTAATGCTACTGCAGCATTTAGACGGGGGCATTAAAGTTCCATTTTTCCAAAAGTCTATGGGAAAAATGAATGAAAAGTATACTTCTGGACCCAAAGCCAACTTTGAAGTGCGTGGAACTGCTGAGAGCCAAAGCTCTTTTTCAGTTTGTGTAAAGTTCTGGACTATTTGATTTTGTTGTAATGTATGTTAAAAATAAATAAATACACAAAAAACACAAAAAATAGGTAATTGTGATTTTGAATTGTTGAAAATTCAGTGCCCATGCATATTCCAAACATAACCAGACACAGTACCATTTGAAGGAAATATGATCTGACAACTAATCCAAAAATTCCCATGCATTTCGGTACATGTTTGTAGAAGTTTAAACTACACGGTAGGCAGCTTTTACACAGAATAAACCCCCATAAGGAGACACAGATTTTATTAACAACAAACATTAGTAAATTATAGAACTGACCCATTTGCAGAGTAGTCAGCAGAGTGACAGCACAGACCAGCACCGGAGCATCCATGTTGGAAATGTGATTCAAACTAAAGCAGCTCAGCCCTAAACCTGTCTAGTCATGTCGAGCTTTCACGGAATGAGGTGAGAGTGTAGGCTGCCCCAGCTGAACTCCGTAAACAATATCAATGTTTAACTAAACAGCTTTGTACTTGCAGAACCGGCTCCAGCGCCTTCCATTCAGACTGGTGTCGTGGAAATAAGACTCCTTTTGCAGGCTCTGGTGAATGTTGAAGCATAGACAAGAGTTTATTTCTTGCAAGAAATAGGTCCGACAGCATCTCCCCCTTATGTCAGACCCCGAATGCTGGAAAGCACCCAGTTTATATAGTTTGAGATGACCAGAGGACATACATTTCAAAGTAAGCATGTGACTCTCCCATTGAGGGGTGGTCAGACCAGCTCCTGGAGCCGGTTCTCCTCAGGAGGTAACATTTTGAGTAGAGACAATACAAGGTGTGAAGTAGCATGTGGAGTAGAAACAATACTAGATGTGGAACACTTCAGGGGAGAGAGTGTGGTACTTCTGCTGAGGTGTGATCAGACTGGCTCCTGGAGACATTTCATGAGCTGGGTCCCCTCAGGGGGTCACTAAGGAGGGATTGAAAGCCGACTGTACGGTCTGGTTGCATCTACTTTCACTTGCATTACAACACATCTTAACAAGTCTAGCCACCAAGAAGGAACAAAAGGGTTGACATGAAAGGTTTTTCTAACACTGTCTTTGACGACCAAACCAAATGAGTTTTAGTTACG
This sequence comes from Periophthalmus magnuspinnatus, assembly GCF_009829125.3. Lineage (NCBI taxonomy): Eukaryota > Metazoa > Chordata > Actinopteri > Gobiiformes > Gobiidae > Periophthalmus > Periophthalmus magnuspinnatus. The sequence continues at coordinate 21,008,402 of NC_047135.1, read as the reverse complement.
AGACCATGTGATTTCTAAAAAGTAAAATCATGACACAATATTTAAATTTCCATTACACAGGCACGAGAACAAAGATCACAAATCGATAATATTAAAAGGTCCTATATTACACCAAACTGACTATTGTGAGCTTTAAGCTATGTTTTTATGCTGTTGCCTCATCAAAAAGATACCTGGTTCTGTTTTGTTTCATTCACACATATTTGAGTAGTTCTTTATCATTAATCTGTCTACTTCTCCAAAGCTTAAAATGCTCTGTTCTACCTTGTGATGTCACGAAGCGGTAGTTTTCAACAGGGTGGTGGGGTGGGGGTGACGGGGACCCCAGCCTCTATCAGAATGAGATTCACACACGCACGCATACACAACACACACAATGGGAGAGAGAGAGAGAGAGAGAGAGAGAGAGAGAGAGAGGTGGGGGGAAACTCAGTCAGCATGAGATTGGCACACACACACCCACACCCCCACACCCCCCCACCCAATAAATCAATCAATTCAAAAAAAAGGAGGTGGTGTGAGAGCGTGAGGAAGAGGAAAGGCACCTGTCTCTCTTCTCTCTATCTGAGACAGAAAGAGGAGACACACACAGAGAGAGAGGGGACACACACACACACACAGAGAGAGAGGGGACACACACACACACACAGAGAGAGAGGGGACACACACACACACAGAGAGAGAGAGAGAGAGAGAGAGAGAGAGAGAGAGAGAGAGAGAGAGAGAGAGAGAAAGATTGTGTCAAAGGACCAGTTAGCAGCTTTCCACCCCTAATAATAATAATAATAATAATAGTCATTTATTATTTTTATTTTTTTTTAATAAATAAATTCCAGGCCGTTGCCCCTTCCGCCAGTACATGCCCTCCAAACCCGCAAAATACGGCATCAAGCTATGGGCCGTGTGCGACGCGCGGTCCAGTTACGCGTGGAAAATGCAGGTGTACACCGGTAAACCTCGACAAGGAGCGCCCGCGGAGAAGAACCTGGCCACGCGAGTCGCGCTGGACCTCACCGAGGGACTGGGACCGGGCCGCACCGTGACGTGCGACAACTTTTTCACCTCGTTCGAGCTCGCCCGGAGGCTGTTCTTCGAGAGGGGACTCACCCTATTAGGTACGCTGCGCGCCAACAGGACGGAGGTCCCGCGTGAACTGGCCTGCCCGCCTACTACCCGGGGGAACGGCAGACGGGTCGGATCCTTCGCGTTCGCGTTCGCGTTCGCCACCGGGGAGGGGGGAGGCCCCTCGGTCGCCCTAATCTCCTATCTGGCCAAAAAGACCAGGAACGTGCTGATCCTCACCACGGCGCCGCAGCACCTGCGCGGAGAGCCGGGAGAAGAAGCGAGAGAGGGAGCGGGAGGAGGAGGAAGAGGAGGAGGAGCAGGAGGAGGAAGAGGAGGAAGAGGTGGACGAAGCCGAGAAAGAGACCGTAGTATTAGTGACGAACAAGAACAACAACAACAACAACAACAACAACAACACAAACCTGCCGCTGTGCTCCATTACAATCGTACCAAGGGAGGAGTGGACAACCTGGATAAAGTCACAGGTACGTACAGCTGCAGGAGAAAAACCTGCCGCTGGCCCATGGTTATCTTTCACAACATGATCGACGTGTCCGCGTACAACGCGTTCGTTCTCTGGAGAGAGCTGAACCCGACGTGGATGCCCGGCAAACAGACTGTTCTTGGAGCAGCTGGGCAGGGCGCTCGTGGGCAGAGGGGAGAGGGGCCGCGGCGGCGGCGGCGGAGGAGGAGGAGGAGGAGGAGGAGGAGGAGGAACCCGGGACCACGGCGACGGAGGCGGGGGCCATTAAAACTACAAATGTGTGCCGGGGGTGCGGTGTGCACGTGTGCGCAAAGTGCGCTCTATCCTTCTGCCCCCCTTGTGCTCCGGTCTGATTTTATTTTATCTATTTTATTTTATTCATTTATTTGGATTTTGTTTTTTATTTTTATTTTTATTTTTTTACATTTTTTTTGTAGGTTTATGGTTCTCATCATTCATCCCTTTGTTTTATTTGTTTTGTTTTGTATCCACGCCCTCTAGTGGTATTAAAGTGGTTTAGCAAAAGATCAGATTTAACCTGGCTCAAATACCAAATAGCTGTGTTCTCTGGTTTATAGACTATGAATGTATCCATAAATAAATGAACTGAACAAAAAAAAAACTACTTTTTTTTCATTACCTCTGTCTCTGTTATTACATTTTTAACAAGGTGTACACACACACACACACACCCCCACACACACACACACACACACCCACACACCCCACACACACACCCCCACCCACGCACGCATATATATAAAGTAGCTATCATCTATTTTGCCTATTGATAGTCAAAGGGAAATGTTAATTCCTTACTCCATTCAATCTAAAGAAAAATAAAGGGCTGCAACGACTACACCTTGATTTTTCACGTTCTACAATAAATAATTAAAAATAACTTACGTAAATTACGTAACTTATATAACTTACCTAACGTACGTAACTTACTTAGAAAGGTATGCAAATGGCAGCGAATTGGGACAAGACCTAAGACTTTCCCCACCCAACCCCTCCGACGGGACGTCTCCCCCACACGCACGCACACACGCGCGCACGCACACGCACACACACACACACACACCCCCACCCACAGAGGACACACACACACAGAGAGAGAGAGAGAGAGAGAGAGAGGACACACACACACACAGAGAGAGAGAGAGAGGACACACACACAAACACACACACACACACACACACACACACCACCCCAACCCTCCCACCACCACCCAGGGTTATTATATTTTTATTTATTTAAAAAAATATCCTATAGGACCCCCCACCCTCCCACCCCAACCCAACCCTCCACCTACCCTGTCATCCATCCCAACCCCGCCCCCCAGAGTCCTCCTATTATTATACGAAATTGACTCTTTTGAGCTTTAAGTCATGTTATAATGCTGTTATCTCCTCAAAAACATACCTGGAGTTGAGTTTTCTTTCATTCACACATGTTTGAGTAACTCTATTATTAGTCTGTCTACGTCTCCAAAGCTCAAAATGCTCAGTTCCACCTTGTGATGTCATGACGTAGCAGTTTTCACATTAACAGCCACCTTTTAGCTTTTGTTGGGTAGAGATTGGGAATTGCAGGGCTGAAATCATCCAAATGATTCGAGTGAAGGTGTGTGAAGTTTAAAAACACAGTGGAGCACTTCCTGTATTACCACATGATGACATCACAAGGTGGAACAGAGTGTTTAAAGTGTTGAAGAGTGTCTAAATATTCAATTCAATTCAATTCATTTATTTTTGTAACGCCCAAAATCACAACAACAGTTGTCTCGAAGGGCGTTCATGTTTTGGTTGATGGGGGAAACCGGAGTACCCGGAGGAAACCCATCCAGACACGGGGAGAAACATGAAAAACTCCACACAGAAAGGCCTGGTGACCCGGGGATCGAACCAACCTTCTTGCTGTGAGACATGAGTGATGGCACTCAGTCACCGTGCCGCCAAGACACAACAAACAAAACAACAGGAAGAATCAGACACAACAGGAAAAATCAGACACAACAGGAAAAATCAGACACAACAGGAAAAATCAGACACAACAGGAAAAATCAGACAACATAAGAAATCGGCCAGGCGAGGGGGAGGAAGACCAGACGAGGAGGAGGAGAGCCGGGCGATTCAGGGTTTCTGTGTTAAACATGTGAGAATGAAACAAAACAAAACTCCAGGTTTGTTTGTGATGAGGAAACAACATTATAACACGTAGTTAATCTGGCTGAATCATTCTTAATTAAGTACTTGTTCATTATGTAATTATTATTATTATTAAAGAGCTTGTACCTGATTGTTTTCCCATGTGTTTGAACAGCTTTCCTCAGTACAGATATATTGCGTGAGTAACTCTTGACGTCAAAATATGTACGCTGTGGGCTGTCTGCGTCTAATTATAAAGTGTTCGAGAATCAGGAAGTGTGGTGTTAGCATCCTAGTTGTTGCGGTGAATAGTTAGAATAATCAGAATGCATGTAGTAAGTGGGGAATAACTCTGGACCCTTGCAAACGATAAAAATCTGGTACAGCGCCTTTAAGATTTGGATTAGCCTGGTTTGGTAATAGTTTATTAGCTCATGTTATAAAGTCTTGCACTTGTTTAGTTTGTCCTTGTCCTTATATATAGAAAAATCAACTCCATAGTGTTATTTTTAGAGCGTATATATGCCATGTTTGCTTGGGTTTAAACTTGAGTCTCCCCCAGGACCCCATAGCACCCTCTAGTGGCCTCACACTTGTATGTACTCAGCTATTGAAACAGGCTATACCTTTAAATCTGGGTTGAGACATTACTAATTCAGTCTAGAGTCTAAAGTCTAAATTACATATAGTTTTATATTTTACATTTGGACAATATCACAGTATCAAAGTGTTTATTAGAGGAAACTTCGATCAACAGCGACTCTAATCAAAGTATTTAAAGGTGCAGTGTGTAACAGCTGAATTATAATGGCAGTGATTACAAAGGATTCACTTGACACAGAGCTGAACACAAATAAAACAATAAAAAGTGGGGCATTATTTACTTTAATGTATGTTTAGTCTTAGTAGGCAGTTCTATGATTAAATATGTGAAGCTTTCAACACTGTATAATGTATATTTCTCTGTATTTTTTATATATCAGTCTGGTCACCACTCCCTCCTTTGCATCTCAAGCCAGAACCAAACATATTCGTCCAGTCAGATTTGTTTATTTCAGTGAAACAAAGAAGCTCATTGGTCATCTATCGTTTACAAACAAAATCACATTTCTCTCACCTCGGATTAACAGTTTAATGCTTCGCTCATTTTTTCAACAGAAATCTGGGATGTTTATCTCTCCACTGTGTTATATTTTTTCCTTTTTTTTCCCTCATTAGTAGCCGTATTTGTTTTGCTATGGACGGATCATGCTTGTCCCTTATTGGCTAAACCACCTCTCAATCAGGATCATCTGAACTCAGGGAGATTCACCAGTGACCAGGCTCACATCTTCATAAAGTACTTTAATAGTCTGATATTTTGTGTTTAGCTCAGAGTTGACACCTTTTGTTGCTCTTTTGTTGTTCTGCTTTTGTATGTGACACTTGGTTGCTGTGCCGATAAATTGATATTAAGCCTCTATTGGTCAGTTCCTTGATAGATGAGTTTGATTAAAGTAAACATTAAACATATAGCTATATCCAACTGTACACTGCACCTTTAAACAACATCCAGAAATCCTTTACATGTCAGTGGTGATGGTGTCATTTCACACAAAAACCCAAACATAAAAACACAATTATTTAGATAAGTTGTTTGTGAATTGCAGTTGTCAGCCTAAAACAGTCCCGTACATCAGTGGAGTTTGGAGGAAGGCAAAGGAAAAGTGTTCAGAAATGATCACAAAATGCAAAAATATATCAAAAAGAACAGAAATATATCTCAATTTGGTTATCCCAATCTGATGTTCTCAAATGGTGGGTCAATTCAGATGAGATTATAAGCAAGCCTGAATCATTTTAACTGTGCACTAAAACCTTTGCCTTCCCCTACCCATAAGCCAAACTCCACCAAAAATAAAACATTTATCAACCAACAATACCAAAACAAAAGTATTATGGCTACGACGACAATCAAGCTAACAGTCTTAGGGCAGTTAGGCACATATTTCAATGACACACTGAGAGATTGAGAAAAAACTACAAAAACTACAAACATGGCCGCCACGATGAGACGTGAGTAGAGTTGACGGTAAACGATGGTGGATGTGTTAGATTCCATGGAAACCCCTAAGGCTTTCCTTCAAAATACAAACATTTATTTATTTACTTTACACTTTTAAAGGGAAAACTGCTGGTATCACTTAAGAATGTGACAGTGTGGTGTGGTTTTTGTACAAGATGTTACATAGAATACACAAGTGTCGAAAATATAATTAAATGTTTAAATTAATTAAACAGTTTGACTAATTTTGGCGTTTGGTGGTGATAATAATAACACATTGTACATCCGTGGTGCAAGTTGGAACGATATTTTGGTGTGTTTTGGTGCGATAGACTTCAAGGCCATGTGTTTAGATCATAGACTGTGTATATAAATGGATATACGTAACGTGCTAGTTGTTCCAAACAGGAAGTGAGCATGAGTGCACTTCAGGCTCCATCAACTCTGGCTCCAATTCACTCTACACTGAAAAATTGTCACCCCTCTTTTTGTAACTGCTGCTGTCACACTCGTCATTTTAGTCTTGAAATGTTCGTATCAACTACATCTACATCCTGGTGTTTTTATTTCTCTATTGTGTCCGTAACCCAAGAAATGGACATTAAAAACAGACGCATCAGGCGCATTCTTTCCCCGAGGAGCTAGTGTTAGCAACAGGTTTGATTGACAGCGTTGCTAAGTGCCTGTTCCTTGCTAAACCAGCAGTGCGGGTGGGAAGGGATGTTACCTTCAACAGCCTCGCTTTGGATTGGCTCTTTGGCTGCTATGATACTCACGGTCAGAATTCCAAATATGTGACTCTGCTCCAAATTCACTATTCCCTATAACTGCTCTAGCCTCGATGAGCTTCATTTGACTGGAGCTGAACGCTGTGGTGACGTCACACTCACTTAGTCCACTTCTTCACACAGTCTATAGTTTAGATGAGTGGCGCACACAGTTTGCTAACAACTTTCTATCTCATTCATTTTAGCAATACAAGAAAATAAAACATATTTTTGATGTTTGGAAACAGAAAGAAAAGCTTATGCACGTATCTTTAAGATCAATCTGCTAATTTCATTTCCCAAAGTTAAAGATGCACTCTGGGACTTTTCTGGTGCAGAGGGTCCGTCACCTGCTTGGAGACGCCATAGCTTTGATTTGAAGTGTCCACATTATGGAATTAACTTTATATCACCATGAACACAATAGGTGACAGTTAGATCTATGGAGAGGCGAGCCTGGTAACAGTAATAATGTATGTTTTTCAAGGAATTTGCTAATTAACACAGCTGGATAAATCAATTAAATGCCATACTGTGGAGCTTTCCAGGCAACGCAATATCATCTCCATGGAAACAACCAGGTGGTAGACTGTGCCCCAGAAAAGTTACGTAGTATTTGGTCTAGCTGACAGTGTAGTTTTATGCTATGCCAATTTTCAACATTAATCAATATGCAAAAAAAAAAAAAAATGAATAAAAAAACCAAAAAACAACTCAAAATGGTCTTGAGTGTTTATCGTCTGTGATGTTTGGTGGCTAATGCTAACTCCTCAAATAAAAACGTACCATCTTTAGAACAGAAACACTGGATGGGTCTATTGATTCTTCTAAACAAAGCATCCATATGTTTTGTACAGTACTTCTTCGTTGTTGCATTCGACTCTTCGGATGTCAAGAGGTTGTCTGCTACATGACGCTGCTGGGGAAATTAAAAGCATTTATGAAGATTATAATTCATTTGTGATGGCTGACTTTTGCAAACGACTCAGACTGGTCCCAAATGTTTCTATCTTTCATTTTTCCTTCTCACCTCCACAAACTGCACGTCACTTTTGAAGCCATCTGGGGTGGTAGGACAGTTTGAAGTTGTGAGTGTGCTGTGTCCTGCGTTAAACACTAGAATCCATTTTTCAGTCGTGTTCTCCATGTACATCTTTTCGATATATTAGCTTCCGCGCAGAGTTTAGGAGCTACCGCCACCTGTTGTTGTCGTTTGTGGAATACATTCAATGACATGTTTTGGTTTAACTATAGATCGGAAGTTCTGATTGTAATTTTGAACTCAGAATATTATACAAAAGTTACTATAGTCTCCATGGAGTTGTTGTTGCTTTTGCTTGGATTTTTTCATAGTATAGCATTAAACATATCTATTGTTATATAAACAAGCAAGCAGGTGAGGCAAAATCTCAAATTACAGGTAAGATCTGCGGAGAGGCGACCCCACTCACAGTAAGAATGATGTTGTTCGTAAGTGTTTTTGACCAATAACTACACGGTCACATTTTGATATAGTGTTTTTCCACCTTCAAGCCTCTCAAAGCGCTTTACAGTCAGTAGATACCGTAAATTTCGGACTACAGAGCGCACCTTGATATAAGCCGCACCAGCTAAATTTGAAGAGAAAATCAATTTTGTACATATATAAGCCGCACCTGAATGTAAGCCGCAGGTTTTCATATTGTAACATGAGACATTTACACAGAAAGACGGTGCACCGACACACTTTTTTTTAAACTGTGCCTGAAAATTGGCACCAACACGACAACAACACGGGATGAACACATCTGCAGGTTTATAAAATAAAGCTGCACCAACACGGAAAATCTGCTTTTATTTCCTCTGAAAACTTTTGTCGTCTTTTTACATTGACCAAGTTGGATTCATTGATGTCGAGCTTACGTGCAGTGGCTCTATTTCAGGGGTCGGCAACCCGCGGCTCCGGAGCCGTATGCGCCTCTTTCAGCCTCATACTGCGGCTCTGCGTGGCTTGGGAACTAACACAGACACAGCTCACAGTCCTGCGTAAAGAGCCCTGATTTTCAGACGCTGTGCGCACAGGGGTCAGGAGCAACTTTGGCCCGTCCCTAATGACACACTAATAAGCTCGTCCGTAGATGTATCATGAAAATCCTGCTGGAAATCGCCACAGAAATCTATTTGATGTAGTAGCAAGTTTATTATCTGCTCTTGTCTCCGCGGTGACGTATCACATATAACACATCAGACACGACGCACAAAAGTAGAGCCACAAGCGAGTGAAAATGAGCCAAAACAAAAGTCTTTGGAGAGCTTTTAACAAAGGGGAAAAGGACAACTGAGGAGCCAGAAGAAGAGACTACGACCTCCAAGAAAAAGAAAGATAAATTTAACAGACAATGCCTACTTAAAATCTGGGTTTGTCGCTACAGGTGACTCACGCACAGAGTCCGCTCTGCGTAACATACGGGAAAAGCAAATAAGGCAATGAAACCTTCAAAACTGCTTTGGCACATGGAGAATAAGCACCTGGGATAAAATGATACGCTACGAGTTTTTTTGTTGTTGTTTTTTTAAAGAAACTGCGGAGTAGAGTAGACATAATCACATAATCAGCGCAGGGCTCCCTCTGATGCAGCGGTTTGGTGAGTTGTATTTTTTTAATGCACTTAAGTTGTTTTTTGCCATATTTATCTGCCACGTGTAGAAGGCTTGTCCGTGAAAGTAAAACCTACATTATTCCGTTACATTATTGTTATTATACAGTGTTATCTTCATTTTAGATGTCAAAAAGTATTTGCGGCTCCCAGTGTTTTATTTTACGTGGAAAGTGGATCCAAATGGCTCTTTGCGTGTTAAAGGCCGACCCCTGCTCTGTTTCCTTTCTGTTTCTTTATCTTAAAAACGGCATCATATCCATTTCATGATGCGCAAAATGATCGTTCAAAATCAAAACTAGTGAATTCTTCAGAGCAGAATCTTTCCCAACGTCTGTCTCACTTTTACGTTTACAGCTAGAGAGCGCCCCCCAGGGTCCGTTATCCAGTAAAATTCCATATATAAGCCGCACTGCTGTAAAAGCCGCAGGGCTCAAAGCGTGGAAAAAAAGTAGCGGCTTATAATCCGAAATTTACGGTATATTAAATCTCATACTGTGTAACATCCAAAGCAATAACATCTCCACAGGGACAAATAGGTGGCATACCATCCACTTGAAAAGTTACATAGTGCACCTTTAAGCTCCAACTTAATTAACAAAGCCCGATTGGAGAGAAAGTGACAGTATATCTCTACATGTGGGTACATTGGTTTAATTAACAAAAATGTTCCGTAGACCACGCTACTGTGCTATACCAAACTGTACATTACATCATTTTTTAAAAACGCCGAAAAGCCAACCTCTTACTAGTAACTGGACCACGTTTACAATGTCACAACGGTCTCATTCTATGCTTTACTACTCCTAAGACCGCCGCACTAAGGACCGCAGGATCACACAAACAAGGCAACCCGCTAAACGTTTTCAGAACAGGAGGATTCAAACATGGAGTATGGCTCCAACATGTGGGTCATGTTCTATGGGCAGTGACACAGGGAAGAACACTGTGCTTGTTAGCTTAACTTTAGAGGAGACATATTATGTAAAATCAACTATTGTGAGTTTGTAAGTTATAATGTTGATCACTCGGAGTTGTATTGTGAGATTCATGCATATTTGAGTAATCCTGTATTGTGTATTTGAAGTGTGAAATTCTGTTTTCTCCTGCCACCTATCCCCGCCCACAGCCTCGTACAGATTTTAGGTCATAAAATGTCTGATTAAGTTGCAGGTTTAGTTCTAAATACATAGAAAAACATATCGTCTTTAAAG